>NC_052616.1:1130466-1189426 GCF_016545825.1 Eucalyptus grandis
AGAATGAAGACTTATCCAGATGCCAAATTATCTTCAAGGATTCGATTCGTATGGTTTTTGGAAGACCTTATGGCTAGATATAGCATCTAATCATTTGATTATTCTTATTGGAATCTACTTCGATACGAAGATCTTTTTGAAAGGCGAGCAAACTTGGAAGGTTCTACTTATGGAAACCAAGATCATGATTATATGGGCGAACAGGATTGATGGGCTTTCATCACAAATCATCTAACAACTCGAGATCACCTTGTTTAATTCTGTCCAATGGGTAGATTGGAAGAATTCCTTTGGAAAGTGCCAACGGTCTTGAAGGCGTGAAGGAGTATTAAGGATGACTCTCTAGTTGTTCAAAGTGGTGTGTGAAAGAAGAATTTCAAAGTCTGAATCTCTATTGTTCCTTGCTCTTTCATTCATTGAGCTCAAAGTTGTATACAAAAGAGAGATACACATAGTGAGACTCTATGAGAGATCAGTAGAAACTCTTCACTGAGGAAGTCAAGATCACGAGCTGTAAAATCTCTTTTGATTCATAGTGAAATCTAGCCAGTGGGCTATCAGCGCGAGAGAGTGGACGTAGTCTTGATCTAAGCCGAATCACTATCCTTGTGTTCCAATTCTCTTTCCTTAACTTCTTAGTTTTATTCATTGTTTTATATAACTGTTTAAAGCTATTTACGTCCTTTGTCAATCATTTTCAAAAGACAATGTATTACTTCTAAGTCTTGCGAGAAAATTTTATTTACACCTATTCACCCCCTTTTACTTTGGGTAAGCAAAAGGAATCGTGCCCTCAAGTTTATTTTTACCAAGATTGAAAATCAACAAAGAATCAATATTTCCAAGACATGAAGGAATTGTGCCATTCAGACTATTGATGAACAAATCAAGAATGACAAGGGATCTTGCTCCACAAATAGATTGAATTCCTCCGTGAAGGATGTTGTTGGAGATATTGTAATAAGTCGTTGATGGTGCTAGACTAGGGAGTTTTGTTTTGAGGAAGTTAGAACTAATGTCAAGATACTTCAACTTAGGCAATGGCAGATTGTTATAGTTGTTTCCAAAGCCAGTTAGAAAGTTGTGAAAAAGAGTCATACACCAACTTGGGTAGTGACACATTGATCTGGTTGTTCAGAAAACTAGTTAGAAAATTGTGAGAAAGACCCATAAACATCAAATTGAGCAATTACAAATCGATTTGGTTGTTTTCAAAGCCAGTTAAAAAATTGTGAGAAAGATTCATAAGCCTCAAGGTTTCTCTACTACCACTGAACATCCACATAGGAATAGTCCCTTCAATTTTATTGTATGAAAGAGATACCCCTCGTAATCCGCTTAGGTATCCTAAAACTTTCGGAAGTCATGTAGGTTGCATGAATCTAAACTTAAATGGGAAAGTTTTGGAAGAGTGGCATTGATATCGGTTTTGGTAACAAATGATATGTTGTTGAAGTCCAAATATAACATCTTCAAGTTCTTGAGTTTGTGTAAATCCACGATGCCACTTAAATTATTGTGACTTAGTTGTAGAAATTCAAGATTCTTGAGTTCCCATATTGAGTTCGGAATTTCACCTTGCAAATTGTTGGATGAAAAGTCAAGCGCAACCAACCGCGTCAAGTTCCCAAATGGAGATGAAATTGGACCGCTTAGTTGACCATCTGTCATATGTAAAGAAGATCAGACTTTTCATTTGGTCACTAATTGAATCTCATTATTTATTTATATATTTCTTTAAGAAAAACCTTGCTAATTGAATATTACTTAAAAGGTCCAAAGTGGTGAGTTTTGCGAAGTTGACAAGCGAATGCCAAATATCACTTGTGAAATTATTGAACAAGAGATCTAGATATGACGGCCAAGTGAGGTTAGCAAAGGAAGCAGGGATTTCACCCTGAAATTTACTGAATGATATATCCAGATAAACAAGCTGAGGAAGATTACCCAAGGAAGTGGGGAGTGAACCCGAGAAAGGACAATTTCCAATTGATAATTTATTCAAGAAAATAAGATTTCCAATTGAAATGGGTATTTCCCCTAAAAAAATTCGTGCCCCAAAGAGACAGATTTCATATGATTACTCCACTATTTTTCTGGGATACGACCAGAAAGGTTGTAATTGAAACTGACGTCAAGGAATTCCGGGTTTGGAAATTGAAAGATGCTTACTGGAAATTCTCCATGCAATTCACAATCTTCAAGTTTCAGCGACTTTAAAGAAGAGAAGTTTACAAGCACACGAGGGAATGGAGATGGCATCCTTATATAAGGTAGTTCAAGTTCTCTAAGCATAGTTAAGTTCTGCACCAAGTTGTCTACATTAGGCATCTCTAGACCCCATCCAAAAGACAAATCCAGAAAACTTAATCTAGAGAGCCGTGAGATTTCCCAGGGAACTTTTCCAAAACAAAACGGATTGGAGAGATTAAGGTATTGTAACATGGAAAGGTTGTTGAAACCGTATGTGATTGAGGAATAGTTGAAGTCATTCGAAGCAAGATTGAGCAAATCAAAATGAAGTAGGCGAAAGAGGTTGGTATCGGAAGTTATGATACCAAAGAGACAGCTATTGCTAAGGTTAAGGCCTATCACATGACAGGTGGCCTCGTCGCACTCTACGCCATTCCATGAGCAGCAATCTCCCTGTCCATCCACTGACTAGGATTCAACCTTCGGATTAGCACAATAAAAATCAGTTCTGTCGATTCTGAAACTTCACTTGAATTCCATCAAGGCTGAGGTCTCATCCGCATGACATAGGGAATTAGCGAAGGAAGTAGTAAACGCAGGGAGGAAGACGATCAAAGTACAGAACAGGTAGAATAAGGAGGGGGGTGCCATAATTTTTTGTTTTGTTCTTCTGCTTTTTGGTAGAATTCGTTTTTAGTGGAGAAGCTTTTATAGGCACAAGCACTTCGAGTGCTGAAATTTCATTATGCTTGGACCATTCATGCACTATACACATCTGAAAAGACATTGGCACTAAATTTTACCTGTAGACCCATGCTATGCATGGCCAAAGTCTTGAGATGTGGACCGATATGGAAATAATTACTCTAGAAGTTATACTTGATCTGTTGATAATTACTTATGATTAGAAAATTTATGGCGCAAATGACTTGTTCAGAAGTTCAGTTAAATACTAAGGTGAAATTTCCCTCATTTGTGTGCTGCTGAAGAAGTCGGACGATTGTACCTTCTTGATGATGTGTTAACCAATACATTTTCAATAGTAAATCCAAGGAGTTGCTTGTTATATGTGGAAAAAGGCATTCTTATATAGATCATTAGGAACCATGCACCTAAAAATAGCATGATCCAGACATGGATCTTGAAGAAGCAAAATCACGCACTGTCCATTTAAATTATCCAATGGATCATCTTTGTATACTTTTCTAGTTAAATCGTGCACTCGTAATTGCTACACGGAAACACGAAGGTGTAAGTTTAGATGGGTAAAGGGTTTGCTTATCTCCTTGTGGTCTTGTGTATCAAGCTTTGCTGGGAGCGCTCTAGAATAAATCATGAATAAACCAGGTCAATATAAGAGAGGGCACCCTTACAATCACCCAAGAAAGTGAACTAATCGAGGTGAGCGAAAATCGCCCCACTTCATTGCTAACTTTAGATAAATAAATAAATGTTGCATAGAAGTGATTGAACCTGATAACTTATACCAAAATGTAATGAACAAATGAATAAATATATATGTGTCACACCCCGATCCTCCGAGCGCGTGCCCATCCCTCGGTGGTCGATTAAATAGCGATGCCCCAGGACGCGTCGCCAACCCATCCATTTTAATGTACATGCGGAAGCGAATTACTAATCCCCTGACAATTACAAAGATGGGATAGGAAATGCAGGACAACAAATGTCAATTCAACACATTATTATTAACCACAATCTGGTTTACAAACAGAGGCCAACTCTAGGGTCTAAGTACAGAAAATCTATCTCAAAAAGAACTTCTAAGCCATCCATGCTCTTGACCCTTTCGCCTCAAGCTCCGGGTTCTTCACCCTAAGGACCTGAAAATGTTATCCCACAATGGGGTGAGACGACGTCTCAAGTTCACCCCTTAAACTCCGACTAGGAATAAAATACGCCCCAAGGGCTGCCTAAGCACAAAAACAAGTCAGAGGACTTACCCTTGCCTCATTTTCTTCCTACAAGTCAGTACAATTCAACCACTCAACCAATCATTTCAACTCAAATCAACTCAAGTCATCAAATCAGATCGAGCCATCGATCAATCGATCCAGTCGATTCTATCTTATCAAGACCATCTCTCGGTCAATCCATTCAATACTATCTATAAAGTCCGATCACATCAAGGACTGCTCATTCTAAACTGATAAAATATATTGTTCACGCTAAGTTGACATATCAAGGCCCTTAGACTGATATAGTATACTGATAATGCTTACTCTAAGTTGATAAAGTATATTACTCGCGCTAAGCTGACATATCAAGGCCCGTAGGCTGATATAGTATACTAATAATGCTCACCAGAAGCTACTAAGGTATACTGCTCGCGTTAAGCTGATATATCAAGGCCCTTAGGTTAATATAGTATATTGTTCTCACCATCTGAGAATGCCACCATTTTTTTTTATCATTCCCGATAAAAATAATCATGTGTGGGTACATGGTCTTTTAACCAAAATATAATATTTTCCCTTTTGAAAATCCCACTAATTTCAATGATCCATAAACAAATTTTTGTGTTTAAAACTAGCACCCGGTATTTTCTAATTAATTACCGAAATTATTAAATTTTGGGATAAATTCCCCAAAATTACAAATCACACTCAATTTGCACAAAATAGTACTCAATTAATTAAACAAATCACACCATTGCAATTAGCATAAAATTTCGGTCACCGGCTATTCCGGTCTAATTTTTGAAAAATAATAATTAATTAAATAATGTTGACACCTAATTTTTTGCCCAAATTATTGCATATAGATTAATTAATTAAAAAAGAAAAAAGATTTAAAAAAAAAATTTAAAAAAGAAAAAAAGTTGTGGCCAATGATCTAAATGTGACTAGCCAAGCCCAGGAGGTCAGATTGGAATTAAAATGGCAAATTGGGGCAAAATGCAATTTCCAAAAGTTGAGGGACCAATTCGCAAATTTTGCAAAATTTCACCCGAGCCCTTAAATCATCATCTTTGCCCCCAATTAAGTTGAAATTGAACTTGGGTCAGGTCTAATTAATCGAATCGGGCAAAAAGGACCTAATTGCATTGAATTTGACATTTTCGAGCAAGAAAATAACCAACTTTGAGGGACTCTCTTGCAAAATTGGGTGGAGACAATTACGAAAAATGGTCAAGATCTTAAACTAATATACATGAGGTTGCTAATTGATCAGAAACCGCGGCCAAATTGATGGATTAAAGCACACAAACTAGCTACCAAAACCCAGCCCACGGTTAGGTCTTAATTCGGAGCTGATAAGTAGGCATATTGGTGGCCCCACCATATCTCACTCAGCCGCCCATATAGCTCGATATTTGCACGTGATGGAAGAACATATATAGCAGTGCAAGTGGACGGAAATTGGCCAAGGATAAGCTCCTGACAGCACCGGAAAATCGCAGCAAAACCTGCACACTCAACAGTTACAGAATTAAAAAAATTGGCTAAGTCAGGAGAGTGGGTGGACTAGCTCGGTTGGCAGGCTTGGTAGGGGGCAAAAGCTGACCAAAAATCCCTCAATTCATGGGATAAGATCACGGAAGCAAGGTATTTCAAGGGATGAAAAAAAGAGACGAGAGAGAGGAGGGGCTCGGAATCGTACCCAAAAAACACCCTCAGAAGCAATTCCATAAAGGAGAGAACCCAGAAATTCCAGATGAACCTTTAGAGAGAAAAGTGAGATTTACACACATCTCTCTCTAGAGATTGAAACTTTACTCCAAGATCTTTCCAACCATAGGTCACATGTTCCAAATGAAGATCGGGAAGGCCTCCTAAAGCCCCCCGAAACAGTGCCCTCCTGGCAAGCCCAGAAATTCTGAAAATTTTTCCAAGTGTTGAGCCTGATTGGTCACAAGTGAGGAAAAGCGAGTGCTTTTGAGAAACTTTTTAGAGACAAATGAGGAAAGCCATGACTTACAAGCCAAACTATAATACATATAGTTTGGGTTGATTTGAACTTGGCCAACAAGGAAGGTTTGGAAGTCTAATTTTGGAAGTCAACGAAAAGTTTCGTTGTCACTTTTTCTTCTGCAGATCTCACTTTCAGCTTGAAGGAACCAACTTCCACGTGCTTCCAGAGGACAATTTCGTGGTTTTCTTGGCCAAGAGTCACTTGAAAAAGAAACTAGGAAGCAAGGTAAGCATCCTAGATGTATTTTTGTTCGAGTTTGAACATGTTTTGATCATGAAAATCGAGAAGGAAACTAGTCCGAAGAACTGATTTCTGAAGCTAAAAATTTTTTTAAGTGTTTAAAACCTCTTCAATGCCCCCACATGCTTGACTTGTTACTCCCCTTTGCATGCTTTTTTTCGTCGTTGTGACTTTGATGAATGTTACATGGGAGTGCAAATGATGCATAGGACAACCCGGTTTAGTCTTTAAATCTCCTTGTGAACCATGAAACCATCTATAACATGAGCCAAAAACCACATTGAGACATGGTTGGCCAGCATAGATCATGCACGAATGCTTCTTGGAGAGTTCATTTTGATGCGTTCGGTTGATCGTTTTCGGTGATGTTTGTTGCATTTGAAAGTAAGTGTTACCTATTTTCATCTAGATGGAGTAATATTTCATATAGATGTGGCATGTGATGGTTGTCGGAGCTTCAATCTGAGCATTTGACATGGCTGTTTAACTTGGGTTCATCACCAGATTTGCAAAACAGCTCCAACCCGCATATTGGAGGCCGTTTTCAGTTCGGTTTTTGCATGTTCTAGGCTGTGATTTCTAGTTAAACCTGTTCCTTGCATGTGGTAGTATAATCTTGATACTTTACCTCCGCATGAGATTGCTTATGGGTCGAGATTGAAGGCCACGAACATGGCCCAAAGAAGCCGTTTTGAGGTGTTTTGATGCAAGCCAAGTGTTCGATGAAATGTTGGAACCAAGTTTCAACCTTTGAAACGGTCGATTTAAGCTCTATTATTGTAATATTCATGTGCTGTGTTGTTCAATATTAGCATATATCGGTTTAGGGAATTATTATTATTATTATTATTTAAAAAAATTCAAAAATTCAAAAAATTCAAAAATATATATAAGTGATAAATGGCATCAAATTAAGGAAAAATGACATATATGAAATTTTATTAATTTTATAAGGCCATTTTTCCTAATTTAATGCTATTTTGATATTTTATAATTATTTTCGTAAATAATCTATTTCCCATAGATTAAAATTAATTGGAGTAATTTCATGCATCTAGAGTAATTTAATGCATATTTAACTTCTCATTTTGCTCACGGGGGTCCTGTCCCGGGACGTGATAACAAGGCCATGTAATATTATTTGCCCGACTTGTATCGGGTCTTTCTTTTTTCCGCATTACTTTCAAGTTATTTCAATTTCTTGGATGTTTATTTACCACACCGCTTTTCAATAATTTGAGTGTAAATTTCTTTTCTAAATTATGTTAGGATTAGTTTAGACAAAAAAAAAAAAACCTACAAAAACATTTGCATGGACACTTAGCGGTTTCATAAAGATTATAATTGGTAATCAAGATGGTGTGGCCATTTAGATAAACAACCTTCCAAATTAGTGGTACCGCAAGGGCGCTAATAGAAACATTGGCGTAAACAAGTCCTCGTTCCTAGAAATCTCCGGTTTGCGTGAAATCGATGCAACACTCCCGTGTCTCGGTTGGTTTCTAGCCACCTCAATAAGCTAGTGGCGACTCACTAACTACATAGGTTGTTAAGAATTAAAATTCAAAATCCAATGTTGCGCGAGTATGGGGCAGGAGAGCCCACGCCTGGTTTAGGCCGTTGGTCCGCTTCTTTAGGCAAATACCCTAAACCTTTCTTTCTTTTCCGGATGGAAAAAAAAAAAAAAAAGGTCGTGACAAATAATTACCAAAATTAATTCATAAATACCAATAAATAGCAAAATGCACACTTAGGCCGGAAAAACCTAATTAAAAGCCGAGACGGGCCTGGAAAATTTCCGAACCTATCTAGATAAATACTACTGCTTATCTACTTGCTAATTGCACTACTCTAACCACCTAATATGCAATATCGAACGATTAAATTGCTAATCCGTTCTAACTAACCACCTAAACCATACTTAACCTAAACTAATCAGCCCTTAAGCATCATTAACTTCCTAAGCAAGGATTAGTAAGTAAACTCACTGGTTTTGCAATCCGGTGAGTCCATGACGACGGCAACACGGAGACGGGCAACAAACTCCGAAGCGACGACATCAAGCGGGGTCGAGACGAGCCTGAAAATGGGCCCAATAGTCCATGAACCCTTGCTGCCTTTGGTTCTGCTTGGTTGAGCTTTGCTGGCCAGGGCTTGGCGGGGACATGGCTGAGCTCACTTCGGCGGCACGGCAACTGCGGAGGGGAAAACCAGGCTAACGTGGGCTGAAGATGGGCTGGTCATGAGGATGCGTCGAAGGAGTTGCTGGGCTCGGGGGCGAGAGGTCGCTCGGTGGGAAGCAGCAAAATTCCATCGCTGCTGGAGTCAACGCCAAGGGGCTGCTAGACACTGGAGTTGACTCGATGAAGAGCTGCACGTGAGATGGTGTGTCGGTGGTGCTGGCCGAAGAAGGAACGGACGAAGGAAGCAGGCTGGTGGCGTCGGTGGAGATGGCAGAGGCGGAGAGAGAGAAACGATCGGTGGCTACTTTGGTTTGAAGGGACAGAAACGTAGGGTTGGGCCGAGTAAAGAGAAGACACGGGAAGGTGGGGATGGCAGTGTGAGGGAGGGGTAGCTACAGGGAAGATCAGGCTGCCTCGGTGGAAATGGGGGCGTCAGTGGGCTGCTCAAGTCTTCCACAGAACCAAAATACAAGAAGATGAAGCAGCAGAAGAATAGGCAGAAGGAGCGGTCGCTCAAAGGAAAAAAAGGGGAAAGAGGAGAGAGAGGGGGATGTTGGCCAAGGGGGAGAACGTGCAAGAAAGCTAAAAGAAAAAGGGAGAGAGAGAGGGATGGACGAATAAGGAAGCCCCAAAAGTCAAAGGAAATAAAAGCAAAAGAAGACCAAGCTGCAGGGATTGTCGGCTAAGGGAAACGTGCGAGAAAGAGGGAGAGAGAGAGACGTGCGAACGGAAGGGGGCCAGCTGGTGTTCGAGGTAGCTGCGGATTGGGGGTTGGGTTTGAAGTCCACAAAATAACTTGAATAGGTGTTTAATCATCCTCAATTTCAGCTCACCTTCAACCAACAATATCAATTGGTCATCCAGGATCAATTTCAACACCAACTTGCAAAATTTGTAGTCCAATTTGGCTAAGGATGAATCCCACACCCTTTTCCACACTTGGTCTCACCAACTAGAGCCTTTTAAAGGCCAAAAATCCCTTCAATTTGATCAATTCGAATTTTCGTTATTTTCCAAATCGTCCGAATTGATTTTACGTAAAAATCCCGAACTCACCGAAAATTCCTCGAAAGATGAGTCGATATTCCTAAAATTAATCGTGACATAATAGAACTTTCAATTTCTGAAACCGGGTTCAAATTCGCGGTTAATTTCAACCGGACGTGATTTTAACGTGACCTAACCTACTTGGTAGTTTTTAGGAATTTTTAGTGCAATTGACCCATGATCGATTTATCTCGAGTCACAATATATATCTTCGACACATTGGCGACTATCGGTTGTCATGAAAATCTCAAGGTTTCAAATACGAACACAGGGCGTCAAAATGACAAAAAAATCAATCTAGTGCCGATCAACGAGAATTTTGCAGTCAGGTGGAATCACCCACACTTGATCACATATCTCAATTGAACTGACCTATCTCTGATCTGTAATCGATTTTTAATTGTATCGTAATGACCCTTGCAGACTAACACGATCGAGCAGTCGATTCCTAGTTGAATTCTCAAGTCTATTGCGTTTATATTCCTTAACAGCTTCGCTTGGTAGGCTAGTTATCTCATGAATGGTCATCCTAGAGAATAGCACTATAGGCGTGTCAATGAAAGCCCAACTTATCCAATCGAAAACAGAACCTGAAAATCAGGATGTCACAATATGTATATGTACATAATTCAGGTAATTTTTAATCCTTACTTAGCCATTTTCAATACAACTTTGATAAATTAATTAGTTGGATGAAATGAACATTTTAATGTTTAGATTGAACTCAATTGATTACAAATGACTTAAGCTAATAAGTTTTGTATATTTAGTGTATTCTTAATACCGCACCCATTAAATATCATACTACACAATTTACATTTACGATTGAACAGTACTATATAGACTCCAAGCAAAAATAAATAAATATTCATGATTTTCAAGGATATTGTTGTCCTTATTTTTATGTAAAACGAGATGAAAATACGAAATCTTGAGATATTTTCAATCAATGACTACGATAATTTAATTTGGTGACTCCTACTTGTCAATCTAAAAGATGGGCAACAATCTTTTCCTGCTTGCCTCGATTTGGTCTTTCCTGTGGAAAAGAAAAATTATGAGATGCCAATTTAGTGGACCACCTATGCAATTGTGATTGTACATGAAGTATCCTTTCACATCAAACTATGAAGTGGCTAAGAAGACGCCCTAGAATTCTGATCCATAAAAATTGCTTACCATAAAGGCTATGGCAATCCAATCTCCTCTCTCTCTTCTATGACATAAAAGCTAAACTAACAAACACAAAAATTAAATAAAGAAAGAAAGACCAAATCATGTCACCCTCATTAGTGTACATTGTTCAGACTTTGGTCATTTTGATCTTGATGCTCCATACATGCTATTTCACTCGGAAAGTGAAAATCTTTCACCAAATATATTGATGTTAGTTTTTTTTATAAGGAAAGGATTATGTACTGATCTTGTACAAGTTACTTAGCTGAAAATTGAAAGGTGAAATGATAAACAAGTTATAAAATTTAAAGTACCGAAAAGTAAATTTACAAAAATAAGACTGAACAAAAAATATTTGGGAAGAAGTGCAAGAAAATTTATAATATTTATGGTAAGTTTTTATAGCCCACTAACAAAAGTTTCAAAAATGCAGTTAGTACTTCTAATTACACATACTGGAACCGTCATGTGGTCATGTGGTGTTGAAATTGACACATTTCACTTGTTTTCTAATTCCACAACTTAAGCAAAATCTGCAATTGACAAATCATCAATGATCAATGTAGATTGTTTAGTACCCATTAAATCAACCCCCTTGTTCACAAATGACCTCTTTGATGGTCAACCATACTTATCACTTATCAATAAATAAATAAAAAAGTTAGTCATTTCTTGGTGTAACACATGCTTTTCTAATCCAATGCGCCATGTCGACAAGAGACTGGCCTTGATACGGCTCAAGAGGAGTCTTGGAATCAACCGATTAGGTCCTCATTACATTTATCCGAAGCACAAACCATATTCATCACTAGGTGAAAACAAAGATTACTACTCATGGGAAGACGGTGAAGTGCAATGAATTCAGTGATCACATTGCCAATCTCGATCTTAGTAGCAATTATCTCTCTGGTATCATACAATACAATCTGATCCGTTGTGATGTAACACGAATACTAATGGACCTTGCAATTCGAATTTAATGAGAAGAATAAATTACACGATGCTAAGTTCGAGTCATTGCCCATTACCAAATCTTTGACCAATCATCTTTTCTTAAACATATTTAATTCTCTCTCTCTCTCTCTCTCGTACTTATAAAGGGAAAAATCTCAGCCGCACTACCTTATCGGGCCTTGGGCTTTTGGTCCATGACGCGAATCCAAAAGGAGCTAAAATGAATCGGGTCAGGCCCAAGGCTCGTTTGTCTTCTTCTTCTTCGGATCCAATATGTAAGCCCTAGGGTTTTACGTACGAAGCGATATAAAGCTTCTCTCTCAGTCGAGCTAGCTTCCCTCCGTCGAACCATTGCACCGCTCGGTTCCCAAGCCCTGAGGCAGGTACCGTCTGAGCTCGATTCTCTGAAATTTTCGGTGCTGATTGTTGTGTGATCGTGTGTGTTCCGCTTCCGTGTCGATCTTCGGCCTCTTAGCCGCTCCCTTTTTCCGGTTGATTCTTGTGGATTCGCTTCGATTCATGTCGGGTTCGAATCTGTTTGCTTTCGCTCTGTTTCTGTCAGCTTGGTCGGTTGAGAGTTTCGGCATCATTCGCCGTCGTCGTTCCGGATTTGCCGACTTCGAGCTCAATTTGTGGACGGCCTTCGCCCAATCTGATCGGGCCATTAGATGTTGTTGATTCGCATTGTGTTGAAAATGCTGTGTTTTGTTTTCGCTCGATCGGATTCTTGTTTATGTGGGTTGACAAAAGGTTTCTGGTGATGCATTGTCCGAAGTAGCTGTTTCCTTTTTCTGGGCTGAGGAGGTAGGAATCGAGTTTCGATGGTTCTGCTTGTCGAGATTGTTCACAACGTAGCATTTTGTTGTCTAGTGTGCAGTGGGAGTGTGGAGGCTCAAGAATGTCGATGCCCTGAATGGCGATTGTAATTCTAAATTCAGACATGGTTCTTGTACTGTGCATGAGATTTACTTGGATTTCAGCAGTCTAGGAATATATCCTGATTTTAGCTCAGCATGATCGGCTCATTTAAGCTGTTGGTCAACAAAACTTAAAAAATGATGTCATCTAACACGATATTGTTTGGTTTACTCCTTTATTATGTCATTCTTTTTCTTTTGTGAAAATGGTTATTCCGGATTGAAATTATCGCATTGGCAATGTGGTGGATTGTGTGATCTTGATATTTCGATTTCTGATTTTCTATCAAGGCACTGAAAACCACTTTTAAAATTTTGCAGAGTGAAATAACAAATTTGCTGTACTTTTCGTTAATGTGTTTGGATCATAATCTGTCATGTATTGAATGTCTGATAGCTTTTGCTGCTAAGATGTATCCACGTCTCAGGGCCATCTCAACCTTAAAAGCTTTGTCTTTTTTTTTTTTTTCCCTTTTTAGGTAAGTCATGGTTAAACATAACAATGTCGTGCCAAATAGGCACTTCAGAAAGCACTGGCAAAATTACATCAAGACCTGGTTTAACCAGCCTGCAAGAAAGGCTAGAAGATGCCTAGGTAATTGAACTACTTACCTAGCTATTGAAGTGAAATCATTGGTTGCCATTCTTATTATCAGAGCATTCTGATGCTCTTTATTTCGTGCCCAGTTCAGCAAAAGAAGGTTGTGAAGATTTTCCCACGGCCAACAGCAGGTCCCCTCAGACCGCCAGCATTATTTTCACCACAATTTTGCATATGAAGCATTGTTAATGCCCGTGTTGTTTTACTGGTATATTACTCCTTACTGTGGTCAAAGTCACATTCATTTAGCTTGCGTCCCATTGGAGTGGCAGGTTCCAAGTAGACTTGCGTCCTTCACTTCATTTAGCTCTTTAAATGGAACGTGGCAGTTTTTTTTTTAGCCTTTTCATTGTTTCATCCAGATTCTGTCTGTTAATTTGGCATGTTTTCATTTTCACTAAACATGATTTTTTCCACAAAGGTTTGGAATTACTATAGCTAATATTTTTATGACAACGAAAATGCCTTCCCTGATTTCTCTTTCCTTCAAGGATATCCTGTTACAGTTTTCAGCATCCGATGCAAGCCTCGTGCTTAACTTGCATTTTGCATGTCTCAGGCAGCAGGTATCCCAAAGAAATTAGCTCCAACAATTGGAATTGCAGTTGATCGTCGCTGCAAGAATCAGTCACTGGAAGGTCTACATGCTAATGTGCAGAGGCTGAAGACATACAAGGCGAAGCTAGTTGTCTTCCCGAGATGCCCACGGAAATTCAAGGTAAATTGACTACTTACAAAATTCATATCAATATTGTGCGATCCTTGTTCTTGTTGAAAGCATCTCATCTTCCTTTTCCATGCAGGCTGGTGATTCTACTCCAGAAGAGCTTGCAACTGCAACTCAAGTCCAAGGAACTTACCTGCCCATTGTAAGAGAGAAGCCAGCGGTGGAACATGTGGAGGTCACAGATGGATGAAATCATTCAACGCATATGCCAAGCTGCGAGTGGAGCGCATGAACAAACGTCACGTGGGCGCGAGGATGAAAAAGGCCGCTGAGGCCGAGAAGGAAGATAAGAAGTAGTGAGGCCGGTTCATTTTTTGGTTAAAAGCATGTTTTTAATGAGTATTTAACGCAGTCAATTTTCAGACGACCTTGGTTTTTGAGAGTTCCATCTGTATTTTGACATTTTTTTCCCATGAGTTTGAATTATATTTTTCCCTTGACGTCTCTCCCCATGCAGATAGACTGCTGTTGCAAATGGAATTTGTGGAAATTTTTTAGTGAGGTTCATCACTTTGATAGTGTGAAGACTGCAGTATAATTTAGCTAGGCTTTGGGTGTGCATTTTGACCGCATCCATTATGAACATATCGTAATGTTAATATTACCAAAGCACAATTAATGACTATTGACGAGTGCCTTCAGGGTACTCTTTGACATTTTTCAAACGAAAATCTCCCAAAGATATTTGGGTAGATCAAAATCAAAGACATATTAGTAATTTGAAGAAAAACAATTCTTTCTATTAATTTGCTGATGGATTTTACTAATTAAAACTGGATTTTGGGAATTGGAGGTTGAGGCCCATCAGTGTTGTCCGTTCTTTTGTTAAAAGTCATGACTGGCAATTGCACTGGCGGCCAATGGAAATATCTATTCAAGAAGTCAAAGCATTAATGGAAATCAACTGTTCTCGTCTTGAAAATGTTTCATTGATTGAGGGAAGATTTAATGACAGGTACTGACTTCTCAAGGTTAGTTGCGCAAACATTGATTTGGCCAACTATCATAAAAGCAATTTTATTGTGGGCCGATCAAAATTTAACTTTGATGTTACATCTAACAAGAAAACTGGCAAGTTGCCCCACTAATTTATTGCGGTTTGTCTTCATCTATTCTTATCGTTTAAGGCTTGGTCATTGTTTAAGACTTGGGTGTTGGTGTTAAATTGATTTGGCTAAGGACAATCCGTAAAAGTAATTATTATTATTTTATTTTTTAACATGGTCGGCTATAACATTTCGTTCAGGTACGCAACTATTCATGATAACCTCATCTAAGAGCCATGTGACTCGGACATGGTTCATGACGTAAGTAAAATGTAAATGTGAATT
Source organism: Eucalyptus grandis (assembly GCF_016545825.1). Taxonomy (NCBI): domain Eukaryota; kingdom Viridiplantae; phylum Streptophyta; class Magnoliopsida; order Myrtales; family Myrtaceae; genus Eucalyptus; species Eucalyptus grandis. The sequence continues at coordinate 1,145,769 of NC_052616.1, forward strand.
ATGCAAGTAGAGTTTTTATTTAGGAATTGGGGGTCAACATCTTATTTTCAATGTGGCAAAGAATCGAATAGGGTAGTTAAAATTTAGGTTTCGACAAAATACATAAAAGCTTTATGTGACTAGCGGATATATTTTTAGCCCTAACTTGAGAAGTAACCATGGACTCAACCCAATATTTACGTTTGCATTTATTTCCACACTTTCAAAGTTTCTTTATTGGTCTATGCACTAATGACTTGAAGCTTGACTCAAGCAAAAGAGTATGATTACTTCCAACTTAAAGAGGGGAGAGACCATTCTAAGGCTATGTTTATTTTGGGTAAAATGAATTATTTGATTTTTTTTTTGTAAAAATAATCTCTTATATCACTTAAAATAGTTAGTTTGTGAAAAATAGTTTCATCATCATCAATAATTTATATCTAAATATATTTTTGGCCGATGAAAATATTTTTATTTATTTGTTTTTGCAAGTAATACAATCAATCATTTTTAAGAAAATATTTTCTAAATTATATATTTTCCATGAATACCAATTGAGCCTAAGTTAAAATGAATTTATGAAATTATCAAATATTTCAAAAATGAATAAATAAAAACCGACATGCTTCATATAGAAAAAGGTTAATATTACCGAAGTGCATTATCCTTATTCAATACAATACATATTTGGTCTTTGTTGTATTTCGATCTAGTCGGTAAACTTGAAATTGCTACACATAACGACCAAGGCATTGGAAAAATTTTGCCATAAGTTTTCTCTTCTCCTTAGGATCTTAAATTCAAATTTTATTGGGAGCATCCTAGAAACAAAATTCTGATTATACCACATCGATATAAGGAAGAGCATCCTCAAGATCGCTTAGAAAAATAAACTCATAAAGATGCGCGAAAGCTAATATGTATACTACTTCATTGCTAAATTACCAAAAAAAAAAAAATGTTACATAGAAGTTGATTTTGTGGGGTTTGTCGGTTGACTCAAAAGTCAATTTGCAAAGCCGAAACTTTTATTAAGAAGCCAGCTACATAAAAATTATTATAACCTACCATTTGTTTTTAACTCATGGATATACAGGAACAAATAGGATACTAGCAAATCTTGGACGATATTACGTTGACAAGATGTGCGTGACTTGCAAGTTGAAGTGGCCATCTCAGATTCTCAACTTAGTGGAAGACTTGGGAGACGGCTTTCGAGTCAAGGAAAGGTTGACGTCTTCCGCTGAATGCGGACTCAATGATGAAATGCAAGGTCGACTTCATTTGCACGGCATGCATTATGATCGATAGGTACAACTAGTGCCTTAAATTTTCCAAAGTAATTCTATGATTATTCCGTTCATTGCTTATAATATCATTAATTATTATGATACACCTTTTATTTTCTTAACCTTCAATGGTTTCTTATGAGGAAGGAATCGATTCACAATCAAAGAAGTAGAATCACCTAATTTACATATAGCACAAACAAATACCAAGCATCAAGGGATGATCTAATGAGATTAACTCAACAATTAAAGAATGAACATCGGGTATAAACAATTTATGTCTTCTAGTTATCCACCTGTGCGTTGAATCATTTTATTACTTAGTCCGTACATGCGAGTTCCACACATCTGCGGTTTAACTATCTACGACGTACATCATTGTCATGGAAAAGGGAATACTAAGGCAATGCTAGTTTATTCATTCCGTTCTATAAGAATGAGTAAGTTGAACCAAGACCAAATTGAAAGACTAACTATTCCGATTTTTTCAATTCTATTTTCAATAATTTGAGACTGAATTCATAAATTGGAAGTCATGTTGTGTCACAAATCTTATTAGGAACATTGGATTAATTAATGGACTTCAATTGCACTCAATTTGAAGAGAATTGAATGGAATTTAAGAAATTAATATACAAGATTTTTATGTCACAGCGGAAAAAGAAATTTGCACCTATTAGAATATATTGTGGAGGATTTGAGTTAGTGGAAAATGACTTTATGTGATGTCATGGTGGTTGAGGCCAAAGGGAAGGAGATCTTGACAAGTGGAGGGTGTGGATTGGCTCTCAAAAAGTGGGGCTCTCCCATCAATCTTCTCCTTCTTCCTTGGGAACAGTTGGGAGGAGAAAATATTCTGGTATGTGCGCGCCCGTCATCTGCCGACCTGGTGCGGACTTACCAATGAAACGCCGGCATGTGTCCCAGCGAGGGACCCGCTGAAAAGCGAAGGCGCTGGTTTTTGTCGGCTCGGCTCGGCTCGGCTCCACGCGAAGAAAGGACGGTCGGCGTATTCCTCCCGCTCAAAATTTTTCTCTCTCTTCACTTGAATGGGCGCGGGTTCTCTCTCCTCGTAAAAGAAAAAAAGAACGCTCGAGCCTTTCACTTTCCTCCTCGCATCCCACCTCCTCCGCCTCCGTCTCCGGCTCCGCCTCCGTCTCTCGCCGCCCAAAAGCCTCGCGGTCATCTGCCTCCCGGCATCTCGGTCTTGTTCCCGAGCGGCACCGGGCTCCCGCCGACCAAGCTGCCCGGCCCGCTCGGTCGCAAGGGAGATCTTGGCGGACTTTGGCGGGGGTCGACGGCGGGGCGAAGAAGGAGAGCCTGCTGCATTTTCTCTCTTTTTTTCAACGAAGCGCGCTTTTCTTCCCGCTTCGCCTCTCTTTCCTCAAGCACTCCTCTCCTCTCTGTCCCGAGCCCTCTCACTCACCCCAAGCGCCCCCTCCTCTCTTTCTCGAGCCCTCTCACTCACCCTAAGCGCTTCCCTCCTCGCCTCTCCTCGTCGCCGTCATCGACTTTCCAGTAGTGGCTCCGAAATCGCCGGCTTTCGATCGGCCTCTCAAGCTTCTTTGAAGCAAAAGAGGTTTGCGAGGCTAGATATACTGCTGGCGGTGCTAAGTTTTGGGGTTTCGCCGCGATGCCGTGAACTTCCAAGATCACGGTCGAGCACCGGCACCGGCACCTGCACATTGAAGAATTTACTTCTGGGTTCCAGCTCTTTTCAAACGCTTCCTCCGGACATGAATTCGCCGACCGTTTTCATCTCCGCCGTCGCATTGGTCCCGCTGTCCAACGGTTCTCTCCGCGTGTCGTCCTCGACTTCGCCGCCCAAAGACCCGTTTCTCGGGATAGCTCCTGAAGGTTCGAGCCCGTCGCTTTCTTATGGGTGCCTCGTTTGTAAAGTGTTTTTTATTGGACAGAGCTCGCTGTAGTGGGAGGGGTGGGGTGAGGGGTTTTGACTATTTGAGGCCGTGGTTGGGTGGTGATGACACCTGCGTGATACCCGGATGTGAAATATTACGCTTCATCGAACAGGATGAAGTGTAAGGATGGGTCGAAGAAATTCACCCCAGCCCGTGGTCAATGACGATTTCTGCATCGCCCGAGATGGGACAGATGAGCCGTCCTTTTTGAGCCATTTTTTTTAGCAATTAGTTTGCTGTTGTCCTTGAATTTATTGGTTGTTCTCACGTCTTGCATTGTGTTTAGATGGATGAGTTGATGCAACGGAAGGGAAATAAAGACAGAGATTATGAATAGGATAAATAATGGAAATAGTACAATAAATATTTCTTTTTGGGCCATAGACCACCCTGGGGCAAAATTGGGAGGAGATGGAAGTAAATTCATGAATCACTGTCGCCCTTCTTTTCATTTTTGATGAGATGCATATGAAGAACTCCCAGTTTTCTTTCTTGCTGAACGAAGCGCATTTAATTGTTACCTTAAGCAATTTCACCAGATATTACGGACTTGGCAGGTATATTATGAGGACTTAATATTTTCCTTGGTAATTGTCATGAATAATCGATTTTGCATCATAGATCAGCAAAACTGCGGATTGCTTTATTTGATATAAATGCTTTTGAAGAGCAAAGAAGTGTATTCAGTTTATATGGGATGGTCTGGCCAACTTCCATAAACTGGCATAGTTGAGCGATGCTCTCCATTGATATATTAGTAATGATGGTTCATCAAGAAGCTCACTGGGACTCATGTTAGTTCAGTTGTATTGTGGTTATCACAAACCACCGGTTTCTTTTTGTTAGGCTTGTACTGGTTTTAGATATTACTTATCCAAAAAGACTGTTACTAATCCTAGGCTTTATTTCTTCTTATAGAAAATAGTATGTGTGCAAACACCTAGTAGTGTCCATATCTGGACCTACTTTGATGTTTAGACTATTCTAAATGACACCATTACTCGTACCCGGCTTTGTTTCCTTCTTTAGAACATCTCATGTATGTCTGCAGATTTCTTGTAGTGTCCACCACTAGAGCTACGTACTTTTCTAATTGTAACTTCACTTTCTCTGACTCGATAATGCAGGAACATCAGCATGCCCAAATGGAAAACTTTATTGTCGGAATGCAGGACATGTTCCTGTCATTATATTTTCTTCGAGAGTAAATGATGGCATTTGTGGTAAGTAGTCCATCGGAACTTTTTCTCCATGGTCTTGGCCTTTCCAAGCGTTCGTTTTCCTGTGTTGATTGTGGACCTCATTCTCCCTTCTGATCATCTGTACATAACACATGCATGTAAGTTCATGTACCATCAAACAAGATCCTGCTGCATTTGAATTGCCCAACAAGGTTGCAATTCCTTCTTAGACATAAGAATATCAGATATGATATTATGAATGGCCAGGGCCCAAAGTCCTCTTTGCAGATTTTAATTGCTTCAGTGTCAAGGATATCTCTAAACTTCACTGCAATGAGATGTTCCACGCTTTAGTGTCATGGGGCACTGATTAATCATAATTGTGCAACAACAGATTTATTTACCTGCTTTAGCAACTTCATGTCCTGGATTGTCTTTCTCACCAACAAACATCACTGTTAAAATATTACTTTACAGACTATTTAATGAACCCTAATACCATGAAGACAAGTAAACAAGGGTATATTTCAAGTGATGAACAGATTTGAGACTACTCTTTAGGAACTCTCCAACTTTTGAGGACAAGGACATTGATTGTGAGATATATGCATATGGGAAATGAATGGAAACTATTTTTTCGGGTTTAAATCTTAAGGATTGTTTCAAAAGCTAGACAAGAGTGGCTTCTTCAATTGAGAACAGTTTGCATGCTTGGTCTGTTTATCGGTTCAATCCAGTGAAAAGAAAGTGGTCAAAAAAAGGTGAGATGGAGAACTGGTTTAGTTCGGATTGATCTTTTCCTTAATGCTTGTCAATGAACAGTGTTTCTGAGAATACAAGAAAAATTGCAGGAAGGGGGAAAGGTTGGAGAGAAAACAAAAGGTGCATTTTTGAATGAAATCTACGTGCTTATCGTCATATGCAAGGATCTGCAGAGTGATCAATTGTTAGTAAAATGGATGATGAATGTGTGGATTAAGTAACATCATAATATTGTAATAAGATACTAATTAATGCTTAGATTAATTTTCCCTTTTCATTGTTTAGGATTTTTGTCAATTGGACAATTACTAAATGCTAAGGTCCTATAAAAGATTTATATGCTGACATCATCCGACCTTAATAGGTTGACGGAATTACTAGATCGTTCGGTTCTTGTAACACTAATTTTAGCATCCATTGGACAAAGGTTAACTAGCAGGTGGTCATTCTTTTTCTGCCTCCTCTTAATGTTTCCTCCTAACATATGTTCTTTGCCTGCTCCATGATATTCAGACTGCTGTGACGGGAGTGACGAATACAGTGATAAAGTGAAGTGCCTGAATACATGTCGGGAAACTGGAAAAGCAGCATGAGATGAGCTGAAGAAAAAAATTGCTGTGTACCAGGAGGGCGTTGCCATATGTAAACAGGAGGTGGAACAGGCTAAAGTAGCTCTTGCAAAAGACAAGGAAGAATTGTCAAAACTGAAAAGTGAGGAGAAAGTACTGAAAGTGCAGTTTGAACAGCTTAAAGGTTTGGTTTTTCCTAATTTGGTGGTATCTTGGCAAAATAACTTGAATTTAGTTGTCATGATCTCATTAAACCTGAGTTTGCCCTTAAAACGTAGTTGCTAGCTACTGCACATATATATCATCTTTGTTCATACTGCATCCAGTGATAGCAGCATATTATGGTCTATGGAATTGGAAAAACTCACACTCTGATGATAATGAACTCATCATAGTATAGCTTCTGTATAGATATTTTACCGTACTAACTGTTTGGTAGTTTTACCAAACAACGAAGCATTTTCTGAATGAGTGTGGATGTTGTGACTATTAGATATTGATGTGCCAGATGTATCCCAGCCTTGTAGGTAAATGGATGGAAGATTTGGGAAGCATTTGGTTTACCTCACTAAAGAAATTACTTCATCCCTCTAAACGAGTGTCTAGTAGTATTATGATGTTTGGAAGATTAGCTATATTTGGGAAAAATAGTGAAAATGGACGGGATAGGTGGAAAGTCGGGAGAAGTTTGAAATTTCTGTGAGAGAGAAATAGAGGAAAATTTGAATTTTTAGATGCTCTCTCAAATTCTGGCCCTTGGTGCTCTCAAAATAGCCTTAGTGTCATGGTCACTATTTGCTATCTCTCGTTGTTGTACATGTGCTTAGACTACCCTTCTTCCATGCTTTGGCACTTTATGATGCTTAGTTTAAGATTTCTTTTTACATGCGTTCGTTTTTGTGTTACTATCAATTGTTTTGTTGCTTTTTCATCTCTAAATATAGAGCGCAAAGAACAAATAGAGAAAGCAGAGGAGAAAGAACGAATGAGAAAAGAAAAAGGAGGGAAAAAAGAGAAGCTGAGGGGAAAGCTGGCAAAGAGAAAGCAGTTTCAGCAGGGTTGGGTGTTGGAGATCTTGGATCACGTAAGGATGGGAGGAGGCAGGCTAGCAGAGAGGAACAAGAGAAAATCGAGGCTGAGATGAGAAAGAATGCCTACCAATTGGCCTATGCTAAAGCAGAGGAGGCATCTAGGTTACTGTGGGTGGAGCAAACAAGAAAGGGAAGAGATTCTAAGATGTTTTGCTGTTGCTTTTCTTGAATCTCTTGGGCCTACCAAAACCCGCAGTGAAAGACTGCAATTCCATTCCGCCAAAAACATACTGGTGGGACTGGATTTGTATCCGAGGACATAGCTTTGAAGTGTCGTGGAAATATTTTCAAGGGAAGAGGTGTGATTGCTTCTGCTTTTAAGGTTTGTGACCTGTGGATATGGGTATCATCTTAGTGGTATCTTCGTCTTGCTATGCAAGAAAAACTGATCTCCAAAAAATAATTATGACAAATAAAAAAGGAAAATCTACATTGCATTATTAAGTATCATTTCAGCTTTGCGCTGTAAGTGTGAGTCTAGTTATTAGTATTTTAGCTTCAATAATTCTCCATATTGCGATATATTTCATTTTTTCTATCGGTTCATTTATATCTTCCATTCTAATTGTTTTGGCCGAATTTTAATCTGTAGCTCCCTCCTCATACAATTCATATTCGACCGTCGATGATCAAGGTTGAAAAGGACCCGAAGCTTTCAAATATCAGGACCGTTGATGCACTTGAAATAGTACAAACAAGGTACAACCAACATATTTTGCCGCAGGCTATCATTGTTTTAATTAATTCTCTTGAGGTTCTTATGGTACCTCGACCCCTAGTAATGTGATCACAAAGTGTTATCTGTGGGTTTGTTGCTGGCTATGCTATTGATTTGTTGATCATTGTGTTAAGATTTTCCTTTGGAGTTAGCTGGTTAAAGACCCTTACATAAACAGACTGAAAAGTTAGCGGCTTTCTTGTTCTTTCAGCAGTTTAATTTGAACTTGGGACATGTTTTTCTTGTGAATTACTAAATCCCATTGCTTTTTGTTTGAAGCTTTTTCTGCCATCAAATTTTACCTTTTGGAAGAACTGATTAGACCTTGGTCCTCATTGATGCAAAAGAATAAACCAAAGCCTGCATATCTTTCAAAGATTTTGATTGCACTTTTAAGCTATGGCGGGGTCCCTAATGAATTTCTTTTGGACATGGTGGAGAATGCTCTGGGAGATGCAAATAGTGTCTTCTCTAGTAAACGAGCAGCTCTAAGAGGTAGTATTCTTCTGAACATTTGGACCATTGAAATAATGTCTATTCTTAAAACAGTCCAAAAAGAGATTTTTCTCCAATTTTTTTTTTCTATACTTGGATGTGCTTCTTTTTTTTTTTTTTTTTTTGATTCAAAATATGCATAAGTAAAAAAATGCATCTCTATTCATCTTTGCTGCTTTTACTTCCTCTGGGTGCGTATTTCCTTTAATTGCTATTTGACGTGTAAACATTTTCCCTTGTGTTTTCCTTTTGTTCTTTTACCGTATGAACAGTTTTGGTGAATCATGGTGAGAAGGATGGTTTGACTGCAGCCAGAATGATCTTAACTGGGATTCCTCTGGACGAAACATACCTACAGAATCGTCTGTCCATCCCGATGAACGATGAAAAGAAGAGTTTGAAAGGAGGAAGGATTCATATTCCAGATTCTTACTATCTAATGGGGACAGCCGATCCAACAGGAATTCTTAAAAGTGATGAAGTTTGTATTATCCTGTATGTACTCGTAATCTCATCTTTCTGTGCTTGATTTATCATTTAGCACGAGTCTGCTAAAGAAAACTCAAGAAAAACAGTCATTTTTGTAATTTTAATTTTAGAGTGCATCCCTTGGTTTTTAGTGGCTTGGTATGGTTATGGAATAATTTCTAACCATGCCGTAGGGTAAAATTCAAAATTTAGGTCTGCATATGATTTGGCTTATTAAGATTCAAGTATGTGCCACTTGTTGACCTAAGCATATGCCTACCCATATAAACCGTTGACTCAGCTCCTACCTTTCACAGTTTCAGAGCCAAACTTGGTAAAGCCTCTACTTGTTTCTTGTTTCCTCGTATTGCCAGTTAAGGAAACTATCAAATTACACAAAGAAATTTCATCTTTTTATGATTTGTTTGCAGAAATGTTTCTGGTTGTGATTTATGCAGGTCGTTTTGGTACATGCACCAATAAAGGATAATAACCAAAATAAAGATTACAGCATCAGTGGACTTTATGGATTTTGTTTGAATGGCTTTCATCTGTGGCACCTGCAATACGCTCACAGAATCTGATTTCTCTGTAAACACAGAGGAAACTTAGTAATTAACTGCTCTCTACGAGACCAAGCTAAATCTGGCAAAGCATGCGACTACTATATAAAACAAATACAACTTTGCTATTAGGAACTGTGCAGTCCCTGGAATCAGCATATAGAGCAAGGCAGAAGTGCATCACGGACAAGACCCATCAGTATCCTTAACATGGACATTGCAGAGTCTGACCCTTCCCTGTTCCAGAGGCTCTTCCACTAGGTGAAAAGAGATAGTAAGTTCCTGATGGCCAAAGTTAATATTTGCTCTATATAGTAGTCCCAGTTCTTTGCCAGATCTTACTCGGTTGTTACGGGGTAAGAAGCTGATTGCTTATTTTCCTCCTTGCTCTACAATGCAACCCCAAACGTAATGCAAAACTTCCATATTAGGCTCATTTGACCTGCGATTTGGCTTGGATATGGTCATTGGTGTGCAAGAGTCGGGATATCTGCCATTTGACCATTTGGTCCGCAAGTTTTGCATCGGTTTCAGTTAATGGTGCTTAAGAAATGGATATTTTCCCTTCCGTGTGCTGTACCCATCTGAACTGATTGTTTTTTTATTAGTTGTGACAATAAATGCGCGGAAGAGACAGGATTTCGGCAAGATATATCTTCTTTCTTATGGTGTTATTTCTTTGTATTAGGAGTATGGAGTCACAAGATAAATTATGTTGAAGCACTAATGCATCCTCTAAAACTTGCTATCAAGTTGCTGCAGCATTAAATGGTGAACTTTTTGCAGATGGCGGGGTAGAGATCAGAAGAATGACCGTAGCAGGTGATGAGACGGATCACAGGTCTGGGAAGGTGTTTGAGTGGAGAATTGAAAGCCTTTTCCCGACTGGGCTCTTCTCTCTTTTGAGCTGCCCAGACCCATTGATCACACAGTTCACCGGCAACTTCAGTGCAGATGGGATTTTCCAGTGATTCATCGAGAAGTGGATGGACAATCGCTAAATCTGGCAACTAAGGCTTCATAGGAGTATTGACTTCATAAAGGGAAAATGTCATAGCGTTTCCGGGCACTTGCTAAGGCTCTTTAGTTATGCTTTTGTTAAGTAGACTTTTCAAAAGTTCTTCGTCTCGTACGTTAGTCCTCATCCATTCTACTAATGGGATATATTTGCCCTTTAAAGTATTGGATACTCTTGTTTTCCTATAGAGAATATGTTGCTCTGCACATAAAATCAGATTATGCAAGCAAGTTTATCTGGTTGTGATTTTTCACTTGTTTTCTCATTACCTATGCTGAGGTGCCTTAAGCCAGATGAAGAGTGTAAGATGTTCAGACCGTTGGGCTTTGTTTCAAATGGGTTTCGTCTATAATATCGGCACTTCCAAGTCCTAGATATGTCCAAGGGTGTTATCTGGCTTTTTTGGTTTCTTGGCCTGATCTTACCTAGAATTGGTTCATATCACCATGGCAAGATAGAAAGGATCGAGTAAACCTTCATAAAGTCAGTATGCGCTTTGGGCACCTTGGATTGGCACATACTATCCACAAGTGTCCTTAGAAGGTTGTTAATGGATAAGTCTTAACTTAAAAAGGTGGTGTTTTCCTGTGTTATGGAATTTAGGGCCCATCAAACAATCTATGGAATTCTTTCATGGGACTGGAAGCATTAGGGTGCTTTGTAGGTGGTGGCATAAATTATTTTCTTGTAGACTTTGACGAGTGGCGGTGAGCAATGAAACCGCAAAGATAGGGACGATTAGCCAAATGAGGACACATCTTGTGTAAAGCTTTTGTTATAGAAAATAATATTATAGTATTAGTCGATGTACATTTGTCTTACTCAAATGTTGCAGGTACTAGATTAGCATAAAGATAAGTTAGTGCAGGCATTTAACCAGAGTGAGGTTGCATTTAACCAGAGTGAGGTTGCCGAGTGGCTCTATCTGATACATCACCCTTAGATCAAATCAACTGGTGCATTTACCTTTCTTTTGCTGAGTGGCTCTATCTGATACATCACCCTTAGATCAAATCAACTGGTGCATTTACCTTTCTTTTCTTCTCTTGCCTTGTTCTATCTCCCCAAGCTTTTGGAAGGTTCTTTTGTGTGAGACTAAAAGCTTTTATCATATATTATATCGTCAAAACATCACAAATTTTCTATGTCGATAAGGGTTCATTTTCTGGTTGTAGTGTGATGAATTTTTTGCATAATGAGCAATACTAGCAACCATGAAAAGCCATTGTTAAAACTCTACCAAGCTTTCAAGAGGACAAAGGGGAAATGCACATATAGTTTACCTGATTTGTGCATCATTTCTTATAGATTCATATTAATCGAAATCAGGACTCTGAGATTGGACGTGTAGAGTTTTATCTCTTCAAGCACAAAAACATACCTGGTGAAATTGAGTTCTTGCCCACATTATTTTGTGAAATTGAAGCAGTGCATTTTGTATGACACTGGTATTCAGTAGTTGAGGGCCAAAAAGAACTCGAACACAGCATTTCGATGTTTGAAAAACAAAGTTTTCGAGATATCTTTCAACAATACAAAGAGTGAGAATTAAGAACCACCATATTCTTTATAACAAGAATTAAAAATTCAAGATTGTTCTGATTTCCAAAACTAACTAAAAGTTAACTAATGTCGATTTTGTTTGTATATCTACACACTCAAAAGCTGCAGAAATTCTTTAGATCCTCTTCCTTGCCATACCAGCTTGGTATTTATCTTCAAAATGTGAGGATACAGATCCTTGGAGGAGTTCCTAACCATCCCCTCGGTGACTCTAGTAGCAAGTGATATATCTGCACAAACATTCGATTATTTATATGCATGCGCTGTTTCAAATGCCATTTACATATGCACCAATATGTCTTTAGTTGTTCAAATTGAATAGGATTGGAGAAACTAAAACCTTGGGGAGACTTCTTCTCATCAGATAGCAGCTGCTGCAATGGATATGGGGCTCCTCCTGCAAAATTAGAGGATAAAAACAGAGAATACGTTCAGCACTTGAAAAGGAACAACAGTAAAGCATTTGAACTAAACCTGGTAAGTAATCTTTATACACAGCAGGTCTACATTGACGAACCTGCTCAAATCACAACATCTTTCAACCTCAATAGAAGAAAGATGAAATGTTGTCAACCAAGTTTTACAGTTTTCGACTCTTCCTCCAGCTTTACCATTAAAATTCCAGCCAATGAGAGAATAACCACTGAAAAACATTCAGATTGTGCAGTTTGATATCACTGTCAATGCTCATATCAGCTTGTCTGTCATCAGCAAGTCCAGCCCTGTCTCCTACATCTAAGTTGATTTCGCCAGAAGTACTATGTCGATGTCTGTCCTGCTTCTCTGGAACAAGTAAACTAACAGACTTAAGGATGTCTACAATACAGACATAAACATAAAACAATGAACTTGCATCATTACCTCTAACACGACAGCCCAAAACCCGATCAACCTGAAAAGCAGAAAAGGGTCAAATGAATTAAAGATGGATTCTAAGATCAATCACCAGAATCAAACAACAAAGTTGGTCATAAGTAGATTTACCTGCTGAAATTCACTCTGGCGGTGCCGCTTATGCACACTGGTGTATCATTCACATGACGGTCTCTTTTCTTTGGCTTTACTGCCCTGGTGGGCTTTTCAACTCTCCAGAAAGCTTCTGCACCACAAAATCAATTTTAAATATATCATCGAGCCTCAATAAAAGTATCTTATATATGTCTATGCGTAATATGTCGGTAATGAAAAGGCCAATGTAAAAGTATCTACCTTTTTGTTTATTTGGACCATTTGAACCTTCTTTTGCTCCATTTTCTTCCATGGCAGACCATGAACCCTTGTTTACAAACGTTCTCTTTCTTAATTGTGAATTACCTATTTCAGGTATTGCAGCTTTCTTCTTCGATCCATGTCTCTTAAAAGTAGCAATAATTTGCTTGCCATCATCATTCCTGCTCTTAGAAGCAGCAATAGTTTGCTTGCCATCATCATTCCTGCTCTTAGAAGTAGCAATAATTTGCTTTCCATTGTCAGTCATGCGTTTCTTCTGAATGTCATTTTTTCTGCACAAGCTTTCTCTTCTTAGCTCTCTCTTTACTAGCACCAATTCCAAGAGCAGCTTGACCATCTGGACTAATGAATCAATCAGAACATTGAGAATTTTTCTCTGATGCATTTTGCATTCCTTTTTTCAGAGCCTTCAATTTTTAATAGCATGTTTCTTGCTCATGCCAATTAGTGTTAGCAAAGCATTTGAACATTACATCTTTATTTTCCACATGCCAAACAACTGACTCACTAAAAAAGGATTAGTTTGTGTCACCATATGGTTATGCAGATCGCAATGTTATCTCATATAAAGCCTTTTCTCCATAATGTCTTGTCCAATATTGGTAGCCCCGTGCATTTTGTTGCATTAACTAATAGATATAAAACAAACTATCTCTCACCCATTTCCTACGTTCAACTTATGGTAACCAAGACAGAGAATGGCGAAGTATCTTATATTATGTACATCAGGAGATTCAAGACCTTGGCCAACCATAAACATCACAGCAACCATGCAATGAACTTGGTGCCACAAAAATGCACTGCCCTTAATTTTGAAACACCACAGTTCATTACTTTCCAACCTGCATAAAAGGAAGTTCATTAAAATCAGAAAAGACACTGCAAACTAGATTGGTCTTATTAATATAATAACTTGTACATGAGAGAAACTGGCCAAAATGAAAAGGCCCTTTTTTTGCCGTTTGATTTCTCTTTCATCATCATACCAACAAAAAATATAGATGCATCTTTGCATCTTTTCTTAACTTATAAAGATCTCAAAAAAACATCTACCAGAACCAACCTCTTATCACAAGAAGAGAGTTCAAAGGATGTTATATGACGCTTGTAGTCGTGGACATTAAATGCATCCATCTTACAAAAATTTCTGAAATCATGATCCCCACAAACTTTTGGCCTGCACTCTCCATTGCCTAGCATAAAAACAGAGAAAGGACTTCTATCAAATGAAATGAAATAGTCATAATATCAAATTTTTAGGTTCAAAATCAGCATAAAGTAGTTTATGAAATGAAATAGTCATAAACTATAAAATGAAGAGTTACCCTAATATCCAAATTATTTCTCCAAAAGAAATATTTGTACTCCCTGCTCATACAGCTAAACCTGCAAGATATTGAGGAAGACAAAATCATGTGAAAAGGCAAACCCCACCTACGTTTCCGCAATCATTAACATTATAAAATCAACAAATTTGAGGCATCTCTAATGCATTTCATCAACAGAATCCCATCATATCGAATCAAAATAAAGTACACCATGCCACCATGAGAAGGAAAACAACCTTGCACTAAAATTAATTGGAACAGGACACCAGCCAGTTACTCGGATATCTTTGGGTAAGACTCGATTCAACACTCTCACATAATCAATTTCCGCGTCTAAGACTGACATATAAATGAAAGTAAGCATCATATTGAACATGATAATTTTTCATCATAAATAATTCGTTGCAGCAAATCAAATAAAGTACGAATCTGTAATGACTGCATAATCCCAACATATATGCACTTTCCTGCAGAATACCCTGCTAACTTCGAAATGCTAACCACTTAGTCTGAAATAAGCCACTTTTGATTAGGAAAGCAGTGTGATGTGTACACGTATGTATAGGAATATGTATATTTAATGGATGCTTTATTACCGTACCAGCAGTTTATTTCCAGCTTGGACATCAGCCTTGCACAAAATACACCGATTTTTAACAATTAATCTTTTCTCTTTAATGGGTCTGTAGCAATTGAATTGAGTCACAATTTTCCAGTGAAGTTCAAACTTCATTCAAAAGCAATTTAAAGACTCATAGCAATAAAATAGAGCTCAAAACAATTAAAGATCAGTCACTTAAACAACATACCATCTCTATCTATAGAAAGTCCCCAATTGTTTGCATCATCTGTGTTCTTAGGTCGCAGGTTTGATCGTAGAAACAGGGAAATGACCTGCATCAGAAAGCAAACCATAGCCTACTCATGATGCACCTAAGAAAAGAAGCAAACAGGAGATAATAGAACAACAACATTAATAATAAAAGAAAGAGCCTACTGCAAACATAATTATCCTAGGTAAAATGACAATTGATACTAGACACTTGTCCACGTCATAAAACCTTCTTGTATCTTGTGGTGGTATCTCTATCAACATTTCAATCATCTTGCAAAGAGACTCCCAGCTATCAGAACTCTCGCTCTTTGGTACTTTCTCATCTCCAATTCATATCATTGCTTCTCTAACAAAATTCACTTCAGAACTTGCACTCCAATTACAATATTCTATGATCTAATTAACACCCAATCTCAAATTCCTTGAGAAAATCAAGCTTCACATATTGCTCCTAACCGATTCTTATACGGTAAGATTATAATCAACAAAAGCTCTCGTGAAAGGAACATCATCATGAATATTCACAGTAATCACATCTATCACGAGGATGGAAATATATGGTTGTTATAAGGAAAAACTCTGATAATTGCCCCTTGTGCCCATACTTCCACAATTGCATTTTAGTAGTTAAAAGTACTAAGTAGTACACATGCAACAGTTAACCATCTTTTTCCAGAAGCCCTTAAACATGTTTCTGAGTAGCCTTGTCATCTGTTTTTCCAAGTTTAAGAAATAATCAAAAATTACAAAATACAACTGAGATTGTGCTCGTCTACTAAATATAAGTTGACACGCGTTTTTGCAAGAAAATGCTCAACATTTAATACAGGTTGAAACAAAGACCCACATTCTCTCCGCAAGGAAATGGTGATTGCACGGAATAGTGAGCCAAAGATAAAACCCAATCTAGCGTCTGTGAACAAAATAACAATCTACCGATCCATCAAGAAACTTAGAAGCGGAGTAGCAGTTTTTGAACTTACTTGTCCAAAAGATGAAACTCCTTTGTCTGTTCTGCCACATCTTGAGTACTGTGACTTTTTCTTGTCACCAACTAAAAGCTTAGTCTTCTCAAGAGCTTTAAAATTTCAGACTGCATGACACCAAAATCAGTATGATGGGATTCGGATCGAAATGAATTAGGTGTCTGCCAAGAATGTCAAAAATGCCAAAATAGAACATCTGCTGATTTTAAATCGATAGCATCCATGATTTAAACATTCGCATTGCACAATATTAAAGAACTCTTCCATGTATCTTTGATAATAAGCAGAAACTCAGTGACTTTGCTTGCATGGTACAAACTGATCTACTAGTGTACCGAAAGATAGTGTCCTTACTGAAAACATAAATTTAAATCTTATGAAGAAGTAGAACCCTGTTTTATAGCACATATTTTCCGTTAGGCCCAATGCTGAAATGAATGAAGATTTTGGGGAGAAGATGGAATGTAGGACCGGACCTCGACAGTTGGATCCAATTGTGCTTCAGAGGCAAAACCATAAAACCTGTAAAATAAAGCAAAAGTGAAGCGATTTCATTGTGCCAAAGAAAAGCTAGAGTACATTCAATGGCCTAAGGCACAACACATTCAGGATTTCATATGTCTAGGAAATTAGTCAGACTTGCCATGTGGTGTAACAGAAAATTAGTCACATATTTCACGAATCACATCCACTACACATTTACTTGTGACAGATTCTGCAACTTAAGAGATTTCTGCAGTGACACCCTAGTTTTAGAACATGAATGCTTCCATAGCAGAAATATCCTCAAATTATTAATAACAGCTAAACTTTCACAATTTCTAGAGTATTTTATATTCCATGCTGCCTCTTAAGAACAGACAAAATCAAGACAAAGGGAAAGATAATAGACTATACCAGATTAAAATCGTTTTATGATGCAACAGTTGCATTGTATGACAAACAGTACAATGGCTACAATCTGTACCTTGTCCAAAATACATCAATCTTAGAGCAACATATCGCCTTGGATGGTGTTCGAGAATTCCTGTTTTGAAATCTGCAGCAGGAGGTATCACAACATTCACTAAAATATGGCTGCACATTGAAAGAACTTTAGCCGAACAGCATGCTCATCTCTATGGAAGCAGGGTTGTAATAAATTACTAACTCAAACCCTATAAAACTTAGTATTAAAAACTATTCGCACAACAATATTGATGCTTTGATTATGTCTAGTTTTAGCGCTTAGGGTCGCTTGTTTTTCTTTAGACTGTTTGGAGTCACAACTAACACAGCCTGCTAAGCAACTCCACGAAACTTCACCACTATAGTATCCTGTAACCTCTCAAAATTTGCAAGAAGGCCACTTAATTATTGTTTGACTTTTGAACTTAAACCGTTCCTCCCGTTCCTGAAACAGGCTGACTCCCAAGTCACTGAAAAACCCTCGACTGGAACTTGAAGAGCAATAAACATACAAGATCTCAGTGGTTCAGATTAAACATGCAATTGGAGCTCAAAGAGTTTGACCAGTAGCACCTTTTTTCTTCCTAGTCTTCTTGTCCAGCTTCATTGATTTGCCATTCCCATCGACCACTCCACTTCCCTCTACGACACAACCAATCTTGTCTTCCATCTGCACAAAATGAAGCAATAAGCTCAAGTACATCGCATTCAGCACGTAACATTGAATTTCGCTTATCCCCTATATGCATGGCCAATAACAAAGAAGCGCCAACCAAAAGATGCATGCATTCACTCAAACCACCGACAAACAATGCATGCCCAACTCAAATGCGCGCTCGACCCAACACCGAAACCGGCTTCGGGCTGCTACAAAGATATCAAGATTCATTCGAGAAGTCGTAAAGACAGTGAAATCCTCTCGAAAAGTGAAAAGGGAGAATCGAAATGGCTCACCTTTTGACAGCAACATCCAGAGAGTCGAGAAGAAAGGTCGGCGTTCTGCTTCTCCAGCTCCTGAAATGCGATGGGGGCCAAGTCGCGAAACCGACAGAGTTAGCACGCGGCAGCTCGTACAGGCAATCGAAACTCCCACACACACGTGCGGGTACGAACCGCTCGATCGAGTTACAGCTTCAAGGAAATCGCAATCGAATTTTAAATAGAAAAGAAAGGAGGAAGAAGCGTTTCCAATGGCGCGCGCTAGAGAGAGAGAGGAGTACGTTGATTGTCGTCTGGAGATAATGGATCTGGGAGCGAAGGGCGTCGACTGAATCTACATCGGGCGAAGTAGACATTGCCTCTCTCCCGCTTCGCCTCGCTGCGCTCGACGTTCTGCTCCGCGCTCTTACTCCGGCGAGACAGAGGCAATAGAAAAGAAAAAAAAAGGCAAAGGAGAAAGAGAGGTCTCACGGTACCCATACGCCTCTCTCTCCTCCACCACAATATCCCTCGTGGCCGTCACGGCAAACTTAGCACCGCCAGCAGTATATCTAGCCTCGCAAACCTCTTTTGCTTCAAAGAAGCTCGAGAGGCCAGTCGAAAGCCGGCGATTTCTGGAGCCGCGGCTGGAAAGTCGATGACGGCAACGAGGAGAGAGGCGAGGAGGGAAGCGCTTAGGGTGAGTGAGAGGGCTCGAGAAAGAGAGGAGGGGGGCGCTTGGGGTGAGTGAGAGGGCTCGGGACAGAGAGGAGAGGAGTGCTTGAGGAAGAGAGAGGCAGAAGCGGGAAGAAAAAGCGCGCTTCGTTGAAAAAAAAAAGAGAGAAAATGCAGCAGGCTCTCCTTCTTCGCCCCGCCGTCGACCCCGCCAAAGTCCGCCAAGATCTCCCTTGCGACCGAGCGGGCCAGCGCTTGGTCAGCGGCGGGGAGCCTGGTGCCGCTCGGGAACGAGACCGAGATGCCAGAGGCAGATGACCAGCGAAGCTTTTGGGCAGGCAGAGACGGAGGCAGAGCTGGAGACGGAGGCGGAGGAGGTGGGATGCGCGGAGGAGGAAAGTGAAAGGCTCTGAGCGTTCTTTTTTCTTTTACGAGGAGAGAGAACCCGCGCCCTTTCAAGTGAAGAGAGAGAAAAATTTTGAGCGGGAGGAATACGCTGACCGTCCTTTCTTCTGCGTGGAGCCGAGCCGAGCCGAGCCGACCAAAAACCAGCGCCTTCGCTTTTTCAGCGGGTCCCGCTCGGGGACACGTGCCGACGTTTCATTGGTAAGTCCGCACCAGGTCAGCAGATGACGTGGCGCGCACGTACCACTGAATATTTTCTCAGTTGGGAGGGAAAAGCAAGGGGAGAACTAGCGACCGGCCCCTCCGTTCGCACGCCCGACCGCTCGCTCATCGTCGCTGTTCGCCCACACGTCGCCGGTGTCGCTCCTCCGCCGCTCTCGCCCACTTACGTCGCACGCCTGTCGCACGCCATCCTCGCGCCCAGCTGCCAGTCCTGTGCCATCTCACTGTCCTCCGTAGCCCTGCTTGTTGTTGAAGTCGCTTGAGCCAGTGCCACCGTCATCCTGTCCCCAGAACAGCCGGAGCTCGCTGTCGCCGCCGTCCTGCTCGCGCCGCTGCTCCACTCTTCAACTCGCTGCTCCGTTGCGGCTCGTGCAATCTCGACCCTCCAGCATCGTCGTCCGGCGTCACCAGCGAGCCGCCGCACGCCAAGGCTGCCGGAGCCACCGCCAGTCACCGCCGAAGCTCCGCCGTCACCCTACCTCCATCGCCTGGCCGTTTCCGACCTTTTCCGGCTGTTGGAGTTGCCGGATTTGCCCTCTCCGACCAAGATCAGCAGCCGAAGTTCCAGCCCTAGTCCGGATGTTCAAGGCCCGTTTTAGGTGTCTTCCGGTCCTCTTTTGGTGTCGCCTTGAGGAGATTTGTCGACAGCCTCGCTGTTTTCTTCGTCGGAGACTCATCGGAAAGCGATTCCGGTGAGTTTAGCCTCCTAAACCTCAATTAGAGGGTTAATTATGCTTAGGGAGGTTTAATTATGTTAAGTGTTATTAGGTGGTTAGTTTAATTTATTTAAGTGTAGATTAGATTAAGGTGGTGTTTAATTTAAAGTATGTTTAATTAAGACTAAGTTAATGTTTATATTAGTATAATGGTGATTTGACTTTAATGATTTATTTTTGATTTAAATAAATATTTCGAAATGATTTAATAATTTAATAATATATTATTATTCGAAATTATTAAAATATTATTATTTAATTAATTTTCGGAATAAATTTAATTATTTATTCATTTCCGAAAATTATTTCAAAAGACCTTAATTTGTCGAATTTCGTGCCGATTGCAATGTCACTTTCTGTATATTTATTTGAGTGTCGGTTTATGAGAATTGAGTGAATTAGTGGTTATGAGAGAATTATCCCAAAATTTGAGAAGGTCGGTATTTTATGGGAAGATGACTGTGAAAGGTTGTGAGTGAACTTAGAAAACTGCCGATGTATGGCCGTGCCAATAAGGCCGAGATTTACCATCGAATTTGAAATCGGTCGTGCCAATCGAGCCGTGATCTACCACCTATTAAAGGTCGTGCCGAGTGGGGTCGTGATGCCACTAAATCTAATTTGCCAAGTGGGGTCATGATGCCACTAAATCTATTTTGCCCAGTGGGGCCGTGATTACCACTAAATTTTAGACTTGCCTGTAAAGTCATGTTTGAGAGTCTAGAATGAATAGTTAGAATGACCGTGTGATGACTTTGATGACATGTAATCGACTGAGACAATTGATCGTTGAGTCAATCCGAGTAATTGAATTATTTGGATGATGTGGTTGTCAGTATTTATTGATTAAACTGATCTGCATGAAGGAAACTGAGGCTAAGGTAAGCTCTCTGATGCCTGTTTGTGCTTAGGTGGTCTTTATGGCGTATTTTCTTTCTAATAGGGGTTTAGGGGGGGTGAACTTGCTGAGACAATGTCTCACCCCCTTGTGGGAAAAATATTATAGGACCATAGATGGCGGAACCCCCGGAGCAATATGATATTCCCGTGCAGATTATGGAGAGGTGCAAAGTTTTCCCGATCCCGATAGTCATTGGATCTATGAGCTGATTAGGAGCACAGTCTGGATCTAGGAGACCGAGCTTGTCATGGTACCTCATAGATATAGGGCATGGTTCCGTTTTGGGCCAATGGTTTTAGGATTGGTCCTCTTGATAGCTTTGATATCCCACCTGATGTGATGGAAGCCATTATAGGTGAGGGCGTAGCTGACGCACCCAATGGTGGAGTGGAGGACCCATCGTCTCCGGAGGTTGATCAGTCTAAAGTGGGATTGACGAACGAGTCCAACTAATAGTCTTAGGACCATTCCTTCTTTTTGGTGGACTGATCCCTTTTTGTAGGCTGACCCTTTTTGGTACATACAAACTCTGACCCATTTTTTGTGTATGTAAACTCTGACATGAATATCTATGAAAGTATGTTTGGTTTTGAATGAGTTGGTTTCCTGTTTTCCTATCCCGTGAGTTTTGTTAGGGGTTTTATAATACATTCCGCATGCGCATATAAAATGAATGGGGTCGGCGACACTACCTAGGATGTCGCATTTGCATGACCATGGCGGGTTGTTCACGTGCCCGGGGTTCGGGGCGTGACATAACAACTCGTTCAAATCGTTTTAGTCCTCTTCGAATGGGCTTTATGACTTAATGGGTGCAAGTGATCTCACAAGCCTGGTTGGCTAGTCACTTTAGCCCTAATTGGAATGGAACAACATTTGCAATTTGTTATTTATCCTATGTTCCAGATGTTTTTAAGGGCATCGGAGCACACTTATATTGGATAATGTAGCTTGATTTGTTTTGTTTAATGTCGTTTTGTTTTTCCCCGAAAGAAGGGGAGAAAAAAAGCTTCATCTCCTGTGTATAGGCATTCATCATTCTTTTTTTCTTTTTTCCTTTTTTAGATTATTATCACTTCAAATGTTAATTTCGGCGTGAGAATATTTTATTTACGTTCTTCACTCCTATTGTATAACAGCACTAGCATTTTAGCCCGTGCAATGCCGTGATACTTGAAATAACATCTTTAAGAAGTCATGAATATTTATATATTTTAAGCATGGAAGTTTGTAAAGTATTGTCTAATTGTAATGGCATTGTGGTACTCTACGCCATCCCATGAGCAGCAATTTCCATGTGACCCTGATAAACCTTCGCATAAACACATTGAAATGTGTTTTGTAGGTTTTGAAACTTGGTTGAATTCCATCAAGGCAAAGCTCTCATTCGGATGGCATGGTGGCTTAGCAAGTGAAGTATGAATCAAAATGAGAAGGACGAATGAGTAACAAGTGCATAGAGTAAAGACACCATGATCTCTATTTTTGTTACTAGAGTCGGTTAATATGGGAAAAGGTCGAGCTTGATTGTAATTTATGTTTAGAGACAATTTGGAAAAAAAGCCGTTTTTTATCACCTTGGCATTAAATATTCTGCTACTATTGTAATTGTAGGATCTTGTTGAATATTGTTTTAGCATAAAAAGAGAGAAGTTCTTTCGGCAATCTAAAATGGGAGGGGCTAAAAGTTTGGTTTTTGTGTGGAATAGCGTAATGTAGGTAGTGAAGGCGAAGTTAAAGCAAGAGGCAATTCAAAATGGAGTTGTTTATCTATTAATCATACCGAATTTGTAATACAATATATGTATTGAGTATACCTCTTATTGTCCTAGCTAAAATTGTTATGTAACTAGACGAGAGGAAAAGAACAACTAAGTTTAGAGTCCTTTCATTGCAGAATATGTGGGGAGTAAAGCTGCAAGTTGATTTCTAATTACAGAGTGGGCTACCAATTGAGTTAGTACTTCACATACATAAATAGTTGATATTTCTAATTATGGCGGAATTCTATTATTTTTTAAGTCTTGGCAGCGTGGATATGCAACTAATACTCTCTGAAACTCAAATCATTTTGTGATTGTTGATTTTATGGTATCTCTAGTTTTTTTAGGCTGCATTGTTCATGTCATATGAATATGCTATTTTTCTTTCCATACAATCAACACGCTACTCTTTAAGCATACCTTATGCCAATTAGAATTTGATTTGTTGATAAATTACCTCAAAATAAGAGAAATTATTTCACCTTTGAAATATTAAGTGAGTGCTTGCTTTAGAGATTTGTCCGGTCAAAGAAAAATTTACGTTCTATTTTTGTTGTGGTTTTCGTATTTTGTCTAATATCTCTCAACAATGGCAAATGAAAGTTTTGAAGGATAACAATTTTTTACCCTCTTCTAGTATGGAGTCTTAAAAGATTTACAAACTCAACATTTGTTATAAAATCTTTGTCCACCTCTTCCATTTTACTCATCTTTTCCTCGTTGGCCTATTATAGAGCAGTTAATGTCTTCTCATTAGCTCATTTACAATCATCGTTCCACACATCACATGAGTCTCGGTCATCGCTATAGCTTTGTCTTGAATCCACTCATTACTAATCTCGTCTTTTCTGAAATTCCTGCTCGGAGCTAGACATTTTCTTCACTAACAATATGTGTACATTTTGGTACTTCACCTACCTAGTTAGCATTGCATGCATAGGTGAGATATTCATCATCAACTAGAAAATGAGTATTTCAAGGTTCGGCATTGCTCGATTTGGTTACTTCTAGATATCGCCAATTGTTGTCAATGTTCCGAAGAATTTTTAGCTTCACAAAGTTTATATTTAGAACACAATCTCTCACTAACTCAACTAGAAACCCTTCAAATAGAAGCGCTACTAAATGCAAAGCTTTGACTTTGCTCTTATTTGGGCTTCCAATTTATCAGCAGTAGATATATTCTAACCATTGATTTTCCTTCTTTAAAGCAAAAGAGATCAAAATTGACCCTGATGTCTTTTCCTCTTCCAAATCCCTCCCTCCGTCCCTCCCTCCTCTCTCTCTCAACCTTCCTTCGTCTCTTCCACTTCTGGAAGGGAGGGATTTGACTTAGATCTCTCCCTCCCATCCTAGTTATTTTTTTCCCCTTTCCTTACTCTCCTGAATTTAGTTTTAGATTTGAAAGCTTTGTTCTCCCAATATTATATATCTAATTTTAGATTTTAGAGTTTTAATAAATAAATACTTCGTCTCTAGTTTAAATAGTGTTCACAACAGTTTTGATATTTAACTTATGGTACTTCGCATTAGCTACAAAACTTGCTTTCACAAGTGTCAGATCTGATCTTCTTCAATATGTTTTGTTTTTATATGGTGATGATGTAGGGATGCCGAATCGGTGTACACCATTAAATCTAGGTGCACGTCGTCAAAAGGTAAAATCATAACTACAAATTGAGATCTTGAAATATGCTTATTACTATGACATTGTGTGATTTTGCCATGAGCCTGTGATTATTTGTGCCAATCATGCTTTAATGATATGCATTGATTTTTGACTTTTGGTTTGTTTTGGAATTTTATGGGCTTGTTTGTTATTATAACTTTTGAGATATTCTATTATGTATTATTTTGATAATGAATGGAAAACCCTCGGTTCCACGGCGGCCGGAGACTTTCCCTCCGATCGCTACCTCCGGAATCGGTCGGCCCGACACGGAGAGGTCCTCGGGGTTTCCTCGCCCCATGCTTCTCCGCTGCGCGTAGTGTCCCGATATCGGCCGACCGGATAAGGCGTCGGGAGCTATGGATCCCTCCGCCGGCGACGCGGCCTCGCCGCCGCCTCATCGCGGGGCGACGGGCGAGAGCAGGAATCTCTCCGTACTGCTCCGATTGTTCCTGGCTCTCCTTTTCCCCGTCGTGTTCTTCTTCTCCTCGTCGTTCTTGATCGGCGTCGTCGCCCTCCTCGTCAGTAACTTCTCGATCCCCAGCCCCATGTCGCTGCCTGCTCAGTGCAAAATAGTCTCCAGCAGTAAGTTCCGTTGAATGATTGCTCATGCTTTCGGGTCTTCACCATTCGAGTTGGCTGAGCTAAGTTGTGGATTGTTACCGTCTTGGCCGTTTTGTGCTACTTCAGTTGCTAGCTAATGATGAGAAATGGACAGGATGTAGTATGTGATGACTCGCTTGATCAATGAAACGCAGCGAGTTGCGTTTTCGTACTGTTGGTCGTGTTATGCGCTCGAGTGTCGTATGCTGAGTTTTGAATTTTTTCTTGCAGGTGTGGATATAAGGTCGTCTAAAGTTTGCGAGCTTGGGCTGTTGAATTATAACGCCAAGATTGTTTTCAGCTCGTCCGAGAAAAGGAAATTCCGGTGCCATTATGATTACTATTGGGCTTCAGTATTTAAGGTGATTCTATGTCCTTTGAGGAGTGATTACCGTTTTTAATGTGCATTTTCTTGTCTGTTGTGAGGTTTAATTATCCATGGTATCTTTTGGGGCCAATGAGGCTCGGTTTCGCTGATTCCATTGTCGCCTTGTTTTGTCTGGAACTGCAGAATTTTCATAGTTATCTGCATATTTTTCTCTAGCCTGATTCTTATTGTCTATACAGCTGCCTGATAAAATGTCTGTAATATTTGACACACATTTGTAATGCTAGAGAGTCCTATCTAGGATTTACTCATCTCTGTCGCACACAAGTGCAAGAGAATGCACCTCCCCCCCTCTCCCCCTTCATGTTCCTATGCCATTTCAAGCTGAGGTTTGGATTGGATAATGTTGTGCATGACCATTAGAACCTATCTTTTCATTCATTTGAGTGCGCAATAAGTCTTATCTTGCCATCACTTATTATATGGAGGTTCAACTAATTAGGAATCAAGCATGTGTCAAAGGAACTACTTATTATATCATTTGTCCTATTATCAGAATCAACCTTTTACTGTCTTTTTTTAGCTATGAATGTCAATTAAGGAAATATAGTTATAGTAGTTTCACTCTATGCTTATTGTCAGTTTGTCATCTATGTAACAATGTCACGTGCCGATGTATTTATGAACGCCATATCATTCTTTAAGTCACAGGGGAACTTTCTGAATCAGCTGGTATTGATTCTGCGAAAATACTGTTCATATGTAAGAATACTATGAGCTGTTGTGAAGCTGAAAAAGCATTTGCGTGTTAGTTGATACATTGGATACAATGAAGTTTGAAGCTGTTTATAAATGTTCATGGAAGTGAGTATTCTTGCTGTGCTTGAGATAAATAAAAGTTAAAAGAATCATTCTAGATTAATTATAAAGGAGATCAAAAGGTTAACTCTTCTATGATTTTGATGAAGGTTGGAAGTGGAGAAGGTGGTGGTAAAATCTGTTTGATTAGGTTAAGCCTGTCTTTGGCAAATGCCCTCCATATGTTCAGATTTGATAAATCGTACCTTGAATGGATTGTTGAATCATTGAATGTTAAATTTGGTTTCCCATGATATTTCTAGAGACACTTAATTTACCGATTGCCTAGTTCGACCTATCTTCCTTCTAGAAAGAGACTTGTTATCATGGTGAAAATGAACCAGGTCAACTTGATCAAAACATATGGTTGATAAAATTGGCAAAAGCCTCACACATAGTTTTGCTGGTTTGTTTCTCTTTTTCAGTCTTCTTAGTCAAACAATTACGCAGTTCATATTTGATC
Organism: Eucalyptus grandis; assembly: GCF_016545825.1. Lineage (NCBI taxonomy): Eukaryota > Viridiplantae > Streptophyta > Magnoliopsida > Myrtales > Myrtaceae > Eucalyptus > Eucalyptus grandis. The sequence goes on from NC_052616.1 coordinate 1,172,235, forward strand.
CTTTTGATGTCATTTTAAGATTGAACATAGGTTGGGGTTGTGTAAATCTTTACTTTGGGAGTTTTGGTTTGTATAGTTTAGAATTAAATCAGATAGCAAATGTTGCTCCTTCTTGGCTTTAGTAAGTACCTTGTTATGCTCCTTCCAATTCAGGCATTCATCGAAATTGGTGCATTTGTGTGTTTCTTCTGTGTTTATGAACTTTTATTTGTAGTCATTAATTGATTGTGTTCCATACATAGGTAGTTAGAGATTAGATGCTTTTATCAGGCTAAGTATCTTAGTTTAACTCAGAAGAGGTAAAAGAATGTTGAGAGCGGTCATAGGAAAAGAAAGCTACCACATATACTGACTGCCGAATTGAATTTACTGTTTTGCCCCTTCTTATAATTGCAGGTAGAATATAAGAATCATTTATCAGGGCACACTCGACTAGCTCTTGCAGAGGCCCCAAATGAGGCCCTTCCTGCTAATTGCAGACCTGGTTCTGTTATTCTTTAAGTTAGGACCACATGGAGTTTGGCTTGATGGATGAAAGTTTTGGAAGCAAGTATGCATGATCCGCTGATCAGTAGTTTGAACCACCTGTAGCTCTGCAGTTTGCATTTATTACCTGCGCTTGTGTTGTGTGTGGCATGAAATGTATGTCTCTTCTCTGTTCTTGTAACAAAGTGGAGTGTGGTCTCACATCAAACTGCCAAGCAAGGGCTGCCTATGTTGAATCAGGTCAACACTCTGATTTCAACCACTCATGGATTGGTGGTGTAGACCGGATCTCTGCCCTTGGCCAACTAGTAGGACTGGCCATTCCAATCCGACTTTTAAAATACTGCATTAATCACATAGTTTATAATGGTCAGATTACAACGATTCTATTTTGTTTGGTTCAGTGTCTTTCTATAATATGAAGGATCTTGGCACATCTGAAATCAGTTCACTTTTGCGGTCTTGGTCTGGCCTTTGCAACTACTTTGAAGTATATTCTTGTGCTCTGTTTGAAGTGACCGATGACTGTTTTTCATCTGAGTTGCATGCGAATCTCAATATGCTAATCAATGGTCATTAATACAGAACTCAGTCCCAAGAATCACCACAAGCCAACATTGCCATGTGCCATGTACATCTCATTGTGCTGTAATTTGTTCTTTTTCTGGAGTCAAATTGCAATTGAGATTACTGTCTTATCTGCTTACAGATCAGTTGTTATTGAACTTCTAGAATACAATATCTGAATTTTGGCTGGCATTAAAGATCACATTCGCCATTATGTGACCTTCCAAATACTGCATTTCCATCTCCTTTACATTTAGCCTGTACGTATTCATTTGTTGTGTCTCTTACTTACATCATGGTTTCTAAATTGCTTATTGTGGCCTGTGTATCGTCAGGTTCTCGGAGATTTTCAAATCCTGGGTAACCTGCAAGATCAGAGCTAAATATTGGAAATGGGAAACAATTGTCGGGGTGGTTACTGGTTTTTCAACCTCCTTAATATCAATGAGTTTCATCAGACTCTTTCAACAGATCAAATCTCGGCATTGGTCGCGTCCAACCAGGACACTACCTTGCATAGTTAGTGCAAACCGATTGAAGTGTGCTTGTTTGTTTGTGGCATATGTATCTTTTACTGGTTGGCTTGCTTTACAATTTGGAAAAAGGCTGGGCCTTCCTGTGATTTATGTTCATAGGTAGTTTGGAAACGCCATTTTTTGTCACCTTTGCATTTAGGATTCTGCTATTAATGTAATTGCAGGATCTTGTTGAATATTGTACTTAGCAGAAAAGAGAGAAAGGTTTTCTCAGGAATTAATTCTTGGTATTAGTGTGGAATAGCTGAATTTATGTACTGAGAGGAAGTTCAAGCAAGAGGCGATTCAAACTGCTGCTGTTGATCTCTTAATCATCCTGAATTTGTGGTGTAAGATGTGTATTGAGTATATCTCGTCCTAGCTAATCTCATTATGTAACAAGACAGAGAGGGAAAAACAACAGAATTGGTTTAGAGTCCTTTTATTACAGAAACGTGTGGAGAGTGAAGATGCAATTTGATTTCTAATTACAGTGGGGTACCGGCAGATTTAGTATTTTGCATACATAAATAGTTCACACTTCTCATTATGCTGGAAACCTAATTTGTTTTAAGTTTTGGCAATTAGTATATAAAACTGATACTATAACTCAATTCATGTTGTGATTGTTGATTTTATGGTATCTCTTGCTGTTTGAGGCCACAATGTTCTCATCATGCTAATTTCTCTTTCCAAATACACTAAAAAGGAGTAGCGCGATTTTTCTTTTATCTTTTTTTTTTTTTGGGGGGGGGGGTGTGGTTTCAGGAATTGAATAGATTCAAATTAGAAGCAATTGAAAGTACTCGGCATCCACTGCAATTGCCCGTGAAATCACCAGTCTTTCATTCCATAGAAGCTGCGTATAAATTTAGTAGGATGACTCCAACCGTCCTTATCAACGAAAAATAAAAATCAACATATGTGGGGGCAGATTTGAAGCTTACTCCTACATGCTCTTTGATGGGCAAGACGCAATTGTGGATTCTCATCTTGAGTCGTGATGTAATTCGAGGCTTACTCGACAGGACTATGAGATGCCTGAAATGACTAATTGCAAGTTGCAACTAAGGTTTAACTCCCCGATGGGTCACTATTTCCATAACTTCTTATAATGAATCAAGCCATCCACATGAGAGATTGAGATTCCCTTTAAGTGATAATTAAGATCCCTGCGCTTTTTTAAGTGATGTTGAGAATTATAAGGAAATAGGCATTTTTTTTTTCCAATGGAAAGAATTGGCCACGCATCCCCATGGTACAAACTCCTCAACTTTTCATGCATGCCATGATTGATGGTTCATGTGCAATCTTAGTTGCATAGTTGGTCCACTAAAATGACATCTTATATTTTTTCTACAAAAAAGATCAAAATTGAGAGATTGAAGTAAAGACGTACGCCTAATCTTTTAGATTGACCAACATGAGTCATTCTCTGGTCCCTATAAATATTTCTAGTCCTTGAATCACAAAAAGAAAATAATGTAATCATCAATTGAAAATATCTTCACATTTTATATATTGTCAACTAAATTTATATAAAATTAAAGACAAAATATACGTGATTATTATAAATTGCAAACGAGCATAAATCTCTCGTGAACTATAAAAGCTCTGATGGCAGAGAAATGGCGCCAAGACATGGCCTTAGATTAGAAGTAGCCAATAATGTTACTCATCTACACATCAAAATGGTTGCCATGTCTACTATTCATGCAATTGAAGGCACTCACGAGCATAATTTACTGATGGAAACTCTTTTGATTGAATGCAGGAACTTGCTTGTGGATCAATAGGAATACAAATCAAGCATGTATTTAGAGAAGCAGATGGTCACACGGATGCTTTGGCCTTGCTTGGAAAGGAGCAACGTGTTGAAAGATTATTGCATTGATTGATAACGGGTCATATATGCTCTTTATATATGCGCGGTCTCTTTCCACTTGTTGACTTAATTTTTTGGATTGGACTTTCATTGTCTCACATTACTTGACAATGGATCTTATATGTATCTATGGTTTGTTATTTATTCCATTACTCCATATCTTTCGGATAACATTCCATCAAAATCTTAGGTTTGGATGGTGAAAACGCTCCGGATTAGGGAGATAACCCTTCATATATCCAAAATAAGTAGAATGTATGCATTGATTTTAGTGATCCGTAAATCAATATTTTTAAATAGATGGAGCATAATACACAAAGAATCCATCTAAGTGCAATATCTGAAACTATCACTCAACACTTTGAGTAGATTTCCGACATATACAACTTGAATTGGTTAATTCAATTCTTGATCATGTGATTATGAATTAGTGAATATGATAATGTGAAACACATTGACATGTGCTCGCGGATATATGATGACAAAGAAGCCAAAAAAGAGTATTTGCGATTGTGCAATTTTAGCTTTCTTAGAGAAATTACATCACTGATATAATTTTATAGAAAAAATTGTCCAAAAAGTCATAAATTTATTGTACAACAATCAATTTAGTCATAACTTTACAATTTGGCTAATTTAATAATAAGGTTAAAAATAACAAGATGTAGGTAGTCCTTGATGAGTTCTAAGATTTAGTGCCGATTGCCTATTTTTTATCATGTCAAAGTGGTCAATTTACTATGTGCGTGAAAGCTTACTCGAGGAATCACCAAACATACAAATGAAAATTTTGGAAATTCTGAGCGTAAATTACATGAGACACATTTAATTGGTCTAGCCGCTGATTTGTTGATGGGTGACTATTTCCCCAGCAGAGCATCTTCTAATAAAAGATATTGATAACCCACGTGAGAGACTGAGGGTTGACAATGTGACAATTAAGATCAAGTATACTATGAATGCCGTATGATAGCGTTAGGAGATGGGTTTATCAAGAGAGTTCCTAAGTCTGCCATGGGATGTTACTCTTGGGCTTATCAGAAAATACTTAACATATTGCCTCTCATTGCCTTTCTTTGTTGAAAATAATGTTGATATTCACGAGCAAATTGAGGTTTTTTTTTTTTTTTTGGGGGGGGCAAAAAAAAAGGAACAGAGATGGTCACACATCCACAAGGTATACATTCTAGGTCGAATTCTCATGCCGTGATTGATGGTTTGGGTGCAATCATGATTGCATAAATGGTCCATTAAAATGGCATCTCATACATTTTTCCACGGATAGGCCAAAATTGAAAGACTTGCAAAAAGACTTTTGCCACTTTGAATTGACGAACAAGAGTCATTCTATAGTTTTTTTTTTCTTCAAAAAGTTAATGTTTTAACATATGATTGTATTAATCACGTATGATCCATAAAATTATTGGATACAATACGTATTTGATATTTGTCTTATCTTCTATTTAGTTGGTTCAGATGGCCAGAAGTTTTCTACTTTCCTTGTAGAGTTGGGCTCAAGCTTGGGAGCACTCTAGAAATAAAATCCCAATTCCACCAAGTCGATATGATGTAGTGCGCCTTTAAGATCTCCCAAGAAAATGAATTAATTGAAGTGAACGAAAGTGCCTCTGGACACCACTTCGCCACTAAATTAAAAAAAAAAAAAAAAAGGAAAGTTACGTAGAAGTGATCGTTGTGGGTTTTGTTGGTAGAACTCAAAAGTCAAGTAAAGCCGAAACTTATATTAGGAGGCAAGGTACAAAAGAATTGCTATACTTTAACTTTTGTTTTTAACCAATAGATATACATAAACAAGTAGGGTACTAACAATTTTATCCAAGATTACGTCGAGAAGACGTGTGTGATGTGCAAGTTGATACGGCCGCCCTGGACTCTCAACTAGAGGAAGACTTGGAAGACGACTTTCGAGTCAAGGTGTGGTTGACGACTTATGCTGAACGCGAAGTTGATGAAATGCAAACATCGACTTCACTTACACGGCAAGGATTTTGATCATGGCATGACAAGTGCCTCAAATTCTCCATCATAATTCTATGAGTATTGCTTTAATTGCTTATGTTATCGTTAACGGTTGGTGATACACATCTTATTTTCTTAGCCTTTGTTAAGGGGGAGGATTTGATGCAACTGAAGAAGTTGAATCACATAATTTGCGCATATAATTAACAAATACCAAGTATCGAGGCATGACCCAAGAATTTAACTCAATGTTTGAAGAATAAGATTGGGAATATATAATTCCATTTTAGGCTCATCCACCTTGGTATTTGACTCACTTTATTTGTACATGAAAATTTCACGCATTTGCAATTTACCTATCTAAGATGGACTTCATTGTCGTGGAAAAAGGGAGAACCACTAATTCATTCATTCTTACTGAGCAAAATGATGAATTAGTTGGACTAAGACAATTTGAACGAGTAGTTCTTTCAATTCGGTCTAAGTCCTCTTTGAATGGGCTTTTACTACATAATAGGCACAAGTAATGTCACAAGCCTAGTTGGCTAGTCACTTTGGCCATACTTGGAATGAAACAATATTCCTATGTTCCAGATGTAACTTGATTTGTTTTGTTTAATGTAATTCTATTATTCCCCAAAAGAAAGGGAGAAAAAAATATTTATCTCCCTTGTATAGGCATGCATTTGTCATTCTTTTCCCCCTTTTTAAATCATTGATATTTCATTCCCAGTCTTCACTCCTATTGTATGACGACATTTCAAGAAGCTAGGGAATTAGTGACCCATCAGGTAGTCAAATGGCTTTGCAATTTCATCGTATTGCCTAAGTCTCATTTTTTTTTTCAAAATTATGTTAAGAGTTATGAGCCAAAGGGCATTTTTTTTTTTCAAAAGGGAAAAAAGGTTCATACATCCACAAGGTACAAATTAAGTTGAAGCATTCATCATAAATGTCTAGATTGAAACTCAATTCTGGTGTCATTGTACAATAAGAGTGAAGAATAGGACTCTCACGTTGAAATTAGCATTTGACGTGATAATGGTCAACTAATGCTTAAAAGAGTGATGAATAAAGCTTAATTTCTCCTTTTTTTCTCTGAAAATAACATGATTACATTCAAAAAAGCATGTCGAGTTACATTGTCCGAAATATATGTGCTCCCCGTGTTATTGCACATTAGGTCTATAATAACGTCTGGAACAGAGGAATAAATAACAAATTGCAGATCTTGTTCCCTTGCAAGCAGGATTAAAGCATCCGTGCAACCATTTGCTCCTCTGAATATGTGCTCAGTTTCAAATCCCAGCAGTTCCTCGAGCTAGTTCCTAACATTCAGCCAAAAGAGGGTTAATAGCAAATTATGCCTTTGATTGCCTGTGATTGCTTGACTAACAAACATGGAATCCATTTAAATGGGCAAATGGGTAACATTATCAGCCAATTCTAATCTAAGGCCATGTCTTTGTGCCATAATTCTGCCAAGATGTGTTTACTGTCTGTTGAAACTTCTCTAGTTCCTGAGAGACTTATCCTTGTTTGTAATTCATCTTAATCACGTACACTTCATCGTTAATTTTATATCAAATGAGACAATGATATATAAAATCTGAAAATATATTCAGTGGAAGATTACGGTCTTCTCTTTCTGTAATTCGAGGACTAGGAGTACTCCTACAAACTGTAGGACGGCTCCCGTTCCAATCTGAAAGAATGGACAAGAGTCCTGATAAGTTATGTAATTTCCTATTGTTGTGAGAAGATTACTCACCCAACTTCAGAGTCTCCCCCACTTTCTTGTCAAAATAATACAGATTTTTCAACCATAGCCCAAAGACTGGGTTGAGTGCATTGACAATTAAGAGGCACACTTCTGATCATAATCAAATTGATTATTACGCATTATCAACGTTGTCAAAGTTCAAGTGGCCATCTCTTATTCTCAACTTAATGGAAGACTTGGGAGACTTCTTTCAAGTCATGGAGTGGTTGGCGTCTTATGCTGAACGTGGACTCAATGATGAAACGCAACATCGACTTCACTTGCACGGCATGCATTTCCATCATGGGTTCTACAAGTGTCCCAAATTTTCCATAATTCTTCAATGATTATTTCATTTATTGATTATAATATGATTAATGATTGTTAATTTTATATCAAATGAGGCCATGATATATAAAATCTGAAAATATATTCAGTGGAAGATTATGGTCTTCTCTTTCTGTAATTTGAGGACTAGGAGTACTCCTACAAACCGTAGGACGGCTCCCGTTCCAATATGAAAGAATGGACAAGAGTCCTGATAAGTCATGTAATTTTCTATTGTTGGGAGAAGATTCCTCGCCTAACTTCAGAGTCTCCCCACTTTCTTGTCAAAATAATACGGATTTTTCAACCATAGCCCGAAGACCGGGTTGAGTGCATTGACAATTAAGAGGCACACTTCTGATCATAATCAAATTGATTATTACGCATTATCAATGTTGTCAAAGTTCAAGTGGCCATCTCTGATTCTCAACTTAATGGAAGACTTAAAAGATTTCTTTCAAGTCATAAAGTGGCTGGCGTCTTATGCTGAATGTGGACTCAATGATGAAACGCAACATCGACTTCACTTGCACGGCATGCATTTCCATCATGGGTTCTACAAGTGTCCCAAATTTTCTATAATTCTTCAACGATTATTTAATTTATTGATTATAATATGATTAATGATTGATATTTGCCTTTTATTTCTTAACCTTCGATGGTTTCTCATGGAGAAGGAATTGATGCAATTCAAGAAATTTAATCAACTAACTTATGTACAGTGCGAACAAATACCAAATAACATGGTATCTCCCAGTGACTTTTAACTCAGCAGTTGATATCATTTTTGGGTCACCCACTAGGGTTTTGACTTGTTTTTTTTACTTGGTCCATACATGAGAATTTCATCCATTTGCGACTTACTTATCTAATATAATTTATTGTCTTATGAAAAGAGAGTACTTTGTTTTATTTTTCTCTCTTAAGTATTCTGAAGTATACTTGCTCTGTTTGAAATGGCCGATGAAGTTTTTCATCTGACTTGAGTGTTAATCTCAAAATATTAATAAGCGGTCAACAGTACAATACTCAGTCTCAAGCATAAGTTGTTGCCGAACTTCTACAATACAAAATCTGAGTTTTTGATGCCATGCATGATCATATTAGCCATTATCTCACCTTCTGAATGCTGCGTCTCCAACTCCTTTTCAGTTACCTTTCAAGCACATTGAACGTGTACATATTTATTTTTTGCATCTCTTACTCACATCATGGTTTCCTAATGACTTAATATGGCCTGTGCATCATCACGTTCTGAGATGTTTTCAAATCCTGGTTGACCGGCAACATTAAGGCTAAATATTGGAAATAGGAAACAGTTGCTGGGGTGGTTACTTGTTTTTCAACCTCCTCGATATCGATGAGTTACATTATCCTTGAAGCGAGCTTGTTTGTTCGTGGCATAAGTATCTGTTACTAGTTGGCTTGCTGTACAATACGGGAAAAGGCTGGCCTGACAGAGATTTATGTTTACAGGTAGTTTGGAAATGCCATTTTTTGTCACACTGGCATTTTGGATTTTTCTACTAATGTTGTTGCAGAATCTTGTCGAATATTGTACTTAACAGAAAGGAGAGAAACATATGCTTAACAATGTAAAATGGGAGGGAGATAGCGGAATGTAGGCAGTGAAGGGGAGGTTAAAGCGAGAGGCAATTCAAAATGCTGCTGTTGGATCTCTTAATCATCCTGAATTTGTGATGTAAGATGTGTATTGAGTATATCTCCAAGTGTCCTAGCTCAAATTAACTAAACGAGAGGGACTAAACAATGGAACTAGTTTACAGTCCTTTTACAGCAGAACGTGTGGAGCGAGTGAAGCTGCAATTTGATTTCTAACTACAGAAGGCTCTCGGTAGATGTATATTTCACATACCTAAATAGTTTTTTTTTTTTTTTTTGGGGTCAAACACAAACCTAAATAGTTCGCCATTCTCATTATGGTGGTAACCTAATTTTTATGAGTTTTGGCAGTGTGAATATACGAGCAATACTTTCTATAACTCTAACTCATTTTGTGATTTTGGATTTATGGTATGTCTTCCTGTTTGAGGCCACATTGTTCGTGCCATATGAATTTGTTAATTTCTTTCCAAACAAGGGGAGCGCTGACCAAAGAAATCTATAAGGTTAACACACTAACCTTTCAACATATGTTATGCCAATTAGAACATGAATTGTACATAGAAGTTACCTCAAAATAAGAGAAATTATTTCACCCTCGGAAATTATGTGGGCGCTTGCTTTTGAGTTTTGTCCAGTCAAAGAACTTAATGTACTGTTTTTACAGTGATTTCTTTCGCTGTCTAATGTCTCTTAATAATGGCTAATGAAAGCTTGAAGAATAACAAGTTTTTACACTCTTCGTAGCCCTCAGTTTAGTGTTGCAGTCTTGAATGAGGTGTACGACTTAAGATTTTTCCATAAAATCAATGTCTTCATGTTGCCCCCTTCTAGAGCCGTATCTGCTCTTTTTATAAATTTGAATCAAATAGAAAGGTTTACGAAATGAAAAGATGAACAAAGATAACACTAATGCAGCATAAAAATAAAACTAAGCCAACCTATTTGCAGAAAAGTTCATTAAAAAACAATATGGATTATAGATAGCAAAAATACATTAGGTTGTTAAGAAATTTAATCATGGCTCATATATTTTGTTCACATACATGCACTCGCACATAACTCTCTCTGTTTCTGTTCATTCGTGCACATGCGCACATACGACTTTTTTTTTTCTTCTATGCCCTGCTTTTATCTAATAAAGGTGCAGTACCCACTTATTTCAAAGTCTTTATTTGATTATTCTGAGTGCACATCCATCTATTTCAATAATATAATTTGATCTTTCATCTTTTTATGTTCTGATTGTGTTGATATTTTTTTCGATACTTTTATGTTAAATGGGTGTTTCTCATTTCACACTTAAAACAGATGTATAGGTGAGTTTAAAATTAGAGAGACATGACCCCACCTATAAATGGCTTATTGATGGAAGTCTGCACAAGCCACCCATGTTGTTGAACAAACAACTATGAACAACATATGTACTTGAAATTTAGCCATGAAGCTATGAGTCAAGTCAAACAACACGAAGAATTTACATGGGAGCTTGTTGCCAATTTCCAATATGTCACCAAAAGAAACGGATGGATTCTATATTACAAGTATGACAGAGAAATATGGATAAAAGGAGAATGCCAAGCCACTGCGCTTGTGCCCTATAATAAAAGAAATGTTTATACGTCTAAGATCCTGCAGTTTTCAAACCCATACATAAGGCATACGTAAAATCATTTAAAGTTCTGAGGTCAAGCACTATGAATGGCCAAGTAGCAAGATAATTCCATTGCCAGAACCAATTTTTGCTGCCTATAAAAACCTTCTACGTCGCACTCTCCCTCGAAAACTCACTTCAGTAACCAAAAGAACATAAACAAAAGTAGAAAATATGGCAACCTTATCATTATATCTATTGCTTACTTGGATATTCTTGCTTTCTCTCTTTCACACTAGGTTTGCTGAGGTACTTTGTTATGCGGACGAGAACTCTGCCTTAATGGAATTCAAGAGAAGTTTCAGAATCGACACGACAGATTGGCCATGCGTTTATTCAAAAGTCGATTCCTGGCCGCTGGATGGAAGTGCAGATTGTTGTTCGTGGGATGGCATCGAATGTGATGAGGTCACCGGCCGAGTGATCGTCCTCAACCTCAGTAGCAGTTGTCTCTCAGGCATCATGAGTCCTAACAACACTCTCTTTCGACTCGTTCACATGGAGTCGCTCAATCTCACTTTCAATAGCTTCAGCTTCTCCTCAATTCCGTACGGCTTCAGCAACCTTTCAAAGTTACAATACCTTAATCTCTCCTCCTCAAACTTCTCCGATGAACTCGCGATATCTCGCAACTCTCCAAGTTAGTTTCTCTCGATTTGTCTGGGACACTTCATATGCCCAACATGGGTGACTTCTTTCATAACTTGACTGGGCTAAAAGAGCTTGATTTTTCTCGGGTAAGTTCGTTATCACCTTTCCTACCTATGCTAGTGAATTTCTCTTCCTTGACATTGCTCAAGCTAGAATCTTGTGGATTGAGTGGAAACTTTCCAATCAGCATTTTTCAGCTGCCAAACTTGGAAGTCCTTTCCGTTGCTGACAATTTCAACCTTTCTGGGTTTTTTCCCAAACCACACTGGGGTTCTCCATTGAAATCCTTAAACCTTTCCCGGACCAATTTCTTGGGAGAAATACCCAATTCAATAGGAAATCTTAGTCTCTTGAATGAGTTAGTAGCCTTGGGTTGCTATTTCTCAGGATCACTTCCCTCTTCAATGGGTAATCTTTCTCGTCTCATTGAACTATACCTTGATGGAAATAACTTGCAAGGTCAAATCCCTGTTTCCTTTGCTAATCTTACCCAGCTATCGGTGCTATGGCTCTCTTCCACTAACTTGAGTGGTGATTCCTTGGAGTGGGTGGTCAACTTGACAAAGCTCACCGTCTTGGGACTTTCAGGTAATATTTTCCTTTTGGTTATATTAAGCGCAATTGTGACGTCACGTCATCTATACACTAACCCACTCAATGGACAACTTATGAGGGCCCACCATTAGAAGTCTCTCTTTGCCGGTTCGGACGGATCTCTTTCCTCCTCCATCTACAACTCCATGGAACCCAATCTCTTGAGCTCCATCACTGCTTGCTCCCACCCCGACCATGACCAAAACCCCCGCTGCGATAGCCACAAGCAAAACTACCATCGTCGCTTCAAGAGCTTCCATTCCAAAGAAGGGCCTAAGCCGGAAGGCCTTCTAGCTTGGCAAGTTCAGCCAAGTCCTGAACCACGAACAGCTTCTTCATCAAATTCTTCTCCCTCAACTTCCTCAATTTTTTGATCGAAAGAAAGAAAAAGAAAAATAAAAACTTCCTCAATTAAACCCCTGGATGTCGTGATCTTGATGGTCGAATCAACGTGCATCTCGTCCTCCTACAACCTCCTCAAATCCCTAATTTTCAGGTTGACGCTCCCACTGTACCCGAAGAACTCAGCCTATGCGCTGATCGAACACGCGAGTGGTGGCCATTGAAGAAGCCCAATTTCGCCAATTAGATGAACTACTCGATGACGTAGTATGTCCGCTCACCGCCATAGGCGATGAGGGAGAGGATCAGGTCTTGCCCAGAGTCGAGGTGCGACGCCCGGCGAGCGTTCACATCCTCGACAACTAGCTCGGCCGGAAGGCCTTTCGGCTCAGGCCGACGTTGGACTCAAAGCTCTTGAGGCATCGATGGAGGGGTAGGGTTTTGGGAAGGAGGGAGGGGGATAGGATGATCTTTGTGGCGTACTTGGAGATCTTGAGAGTATTGTCAAGGTAGGCCTCGAGGTGGAGGAGGAAGTCCTCGTCTCTAGTTTTTCCCGTGGCCATTGCAGCAGGGGTCTTGGCGGTGGTTCGGGAGGGAGCGAGCAACGGTGGAGCTCAAAAGATCGGTGTAGAGAGGAGGAGAGCAAGAGAGACTTTCCAATTTTTGACGGTGGACCCCTCCAATGCCTATTTGTCTGAGTGGGCTAGTGCATAATGACTTGGACCCAATATCTTCAGGCGAGGAGATTATTTAGCCAAAGAGAAAAAGGAAATTTAAATTGATGGTGTAACTAACGCTCCTTTGTCATGTCTTTTTTTTTCTTTCTATTTGGTAGATAATTGGTTAAGCGGTGGATTTCCATCTTCATTTGTGAACCTGAAGCAATTGACTTATCTCAACCTTTCTAACAATGACTTGCATGGTGATATTCTGGGCACATTATGGAGTTTGAAGGATCTCGAAATGCTTGGATTGATGTCGCTTGATCTCAATGGCGTTCTCGATGTAAATGATCTATTCACACTCAAGAACTTGAGAGGCTTATGGTTGTCCAACAACAACATATCTTTCACCAAGTCATCTATCAATGCCACTACATCAAAGTTTGCCTACATTTACTTGGATTCATGCAACTTGACTGAGTTCCCACGGTTTATAGGCCTCTCAAGCAAAATGAGGGAGTTATCCCTACAACACAACATAATTCAAGGGATCATTCCTAGATTGATTTGGAACAATAGCAAAGAATCTCTCCAATATATAGATCTTTCTGACAATCTTTTATCTGGCTTCGAAAACAACCAGACCAATCTTCCTTTACCGAACTTGAAATATCTTGACATTAGTTTTAACTCGCTAGAAATAGGCCTCCCTATCCCACCTCCCTCAGTCATGGTATACAACATCTCCAACAATTTTCTATCTAGGGAAGTTCCAACATCCATTTGTGAAGTGCACTCTCTTACCGTGCTCGATTTGTCCTACAATGTTCTGAATGGCACACTTCCTCCTTGTTTGGGAAGTATTGGTCCTTTGAAATTATTAAACCTCGCGAGAAATAAATTTGATGGCATTATTCCTCGCGTTTACCCAGATAGTTGTGCATTGAGGATGATTGACCTAAGAGAAAACCAACTAAGTGAGATTGTTCCAAGATCTTTAGGAAATTGCAGAATGCTAGAGTATTTGAATCTTGGTGACAACCAAATTAATGATACGTTTCCATTTTGGCTATCAGAATTGGCCTACCTAAAAGTAATTGGCTTGCAGTCCAATAATTTCCATGGTCCCATAGAATCTCATCTAAGCCAACTCAACTTCATCAGTTTACACATCCTAGATATTTCCAACAACAACTTCAAGGGTGAATTTCCATCCAATTTGTTGAAGAGGTGCCACGCCATGAAGGTCATGGTTGGTCAAGATAAGTTGGCATATTTGAATATCAATGAATTGTTGGGTATGACTGATTATAGACTCTCCATAAGTATGACTTATGTGATACAATTGATGAACAAGGGCTCAAAAAGGGATTATGCGAAGATTCCAGATGTCCTCATGGCAATTGACCTCTCCAACAACAAGTTTGAAGGGTTCATTCCCAAACTCATTGGAGATATAAAATTACTTCGCATGCTCAACCTTTCAAACAACCTCTTCATTGGTAGCATCCCTCCTTCCTTGGCCAACTTGACAGTGCTCGAATCACTGGATCTTTCCTGGAACAATCTTGTGGGAGAGATTCCTCAACAACTAGCCTACCTCACATTTCTTTCGGTTTTCGATGTCTCTCACAATCGTCTATCAGGACCAATACCATGTGGAACGCAATTTGATATGTTCGGGAGTAGTTCATTTGCAATAAATGATGGTTTGTGTGGAAGTTCCTTGCCAAATAAATGCACAAATGGTGAGAATGCTCCACCACCACCATCATATTTCAAAGTGGATAATGAAAAAGAGTGTCCATTCGACTTGGATTGGAGAATTGTGCTGGTTGGCATTGGAGTCGGGTTTTTAGTCGGCATTGTGCTAGAGAACTTGATCATTGATGAGAAGAGTATGTGGTTCTTGCACTGCTCCAAGAAAATGGCAAAAGGATGGAAAAAGGTGAGGAAAGCTCTAGCAGACAAGAAAACATGCAACTAGATACTTAATGCTATGTCTTTAAGTAGCTTGTCGAGAAAAGTTATACATGCATGTCTGAAGATTCTGATCTATTTTTTCAGCTATAGTAATATGGAGATTTTGTCTTCTTGCTCATGAAAGTTATAATTCTTCTGAAGATTCTAACCTATGTCTATCCATATGTGCATCAGCAATGAATGAATGTTCTATTGTAATATTACTAGCCAAATGACTCTCAAGAATATAGAGACGTAATTGAGATGAGTAGATGCCATTGAAAATCCAGTCAATATACATGGTGGATGACGTTCTAAAAAATTTCGCTGTCCATGGAAACCAAGGAGATTGGAGTAAAGGTTCTCATGGTTCATAGGTAGAGAGGGCCTTGCTTTTGTTCATTTGAATGTATATTCGGTTGACCTTTCGTAACAGAGCATTAGCAATCCATGTCGTGTCCAGATATTCGTGCCGCTTATTTATGTCATTTTGTGTTGGGCGACAAATGTTACGATGTGATTGATTACAAATTGTTTCTTATTTAAAATGAACGAAAACATGTCAATTTCAAGTGTAGATGTATCAAGTTTGTGCGTTCTTGGAAAATTTGTATTAGTATTCGAGTCACCAAGGAATTGCCACTTCCCATACTCTTCCGGACATTAGCTTGCAATTTAAGTGAGTTACCAAGAGCTTTTCAAACTTTTTTTTTTCTAAAACTAATGCGGTATCCTACACGAAAGATATTTTCATAGAGATTTTCATAGAGATCATCTTAAGTTAAATGTAAAATTCTTAGCTTAAGGAGCATGTAATTGAAAAAGTGATTTAGTTTATGAGTATAAACATAAACACGAAATCTAAAAAATCAACGATTTTAACAGAACTTTCTTGAATTGAACATAAAAATCCAATTTATAGGATCTGAATAAGCAAAGGCCGGGAAAGTCCCCATCTCCATCCTCGTCCCACCCTTGCGAAGTGCGGGGCAAGGTTGGTTATTAGAACCATGAGAAAAAGGATTATGTTTCTGCCGGTTCATTTAATAAGAAATGACGGAAAATATGACAAAAGAGGAGAGATGAGTTTATAATTTATTAAAGTTTGTACTAAATTAACGACAATAGTGATAGATTGAAACTGACTCACAAACTTGTATTCAGAAGTACGACCTTTGTGTATAGTTTTTAAAAAATATAACTATTATTTAATACTGATAAGTCTGAATATTTAAAAACCTACACATGAACTCTTAACTATATTTCAAATCATTGGAAATGTTTTTTTCTTTTCTATAGAATTTTGTGACGTTGGAATATGTTTTTATTGAATCATATTTTACAGAATTATGAGAAAAAATCCATACGACTCTAATATGTCATAGCGATATAGAATAATCTATTATACAAATGAATTGGAAAATTCAAATGCAACATGTTGGTGTTATAAATGTGACATCCTGAAATTCGACCCCGTTTTCGATAAAGTGAAATGGGCATTTAGGCCGACGTGCTTAGGGTCCTTTTTCTTTGAGCTGATCACTCACGAGTTAACCAATCTATTGGGTGAAGCCGTTAAGGGATGTATCTGCAGTAAAATCCCTAAAAGCTACTCAATTGGTTGGATTGGACTAAAATCACGTTTGATTAATTCTAACCATGAAATTTATTTTGGTTTCGGGAATCGAATATTCGAGCGTATCACAATTCATTTTTAGGATCTTGTCTCATCGTACGTCAAATTATTGACGAGTCCGAAATTTCAATAAAAAAATTATCGGAGAAAAATTGAAGATCAAAAGAAAATAAAAAGGGAAAGAGAAAAATAAAATAAGTAAAATGGTAATATTTTATTTCTCTCTCTCCCTCTCTTATTTTCTTTCTTTTTCTCTCTTTTCTCTCTCTTCTCTCTCCTCTTCCCTCCCCTTTGGGCGGACGGTTCCTCCCCCCCAAACGACTCCTCTCTCTCTCTCTCTCTCTCTTTTTCTTTGACTGGTCAAGCCTTATCCTCTCTCCTTCTCTCTCATCTCTCTCCCTCGACACTCTCTCCCCCTCTGTTTGAACGAAAAGGAACAATGAAGCGTGCTCGAGCGGAAGCCGCAGTGCATGAAGACAGCGGCCAGCCACCGTCGCCGCTTGTCCCGCCGCCCACGCGCCCACCGCTCGCTGCCGTTCCGCCGTC
>NC_052616.1:1189526-1323037 GCF_016545825.1 Eucalyptus grandis
TACTTGATATGCTTTTTGTTGCGTGATGATGTTAAGAAAAGAAGATTTCTAGTTTCCATGAACTTATTTGCATGTGCATGTTATCCTTGGAAACAAGATTTATATCGCATGCCCATATTTTTGTCTTAGAGGTCTCTAGCTACTGTTATATCGCATGCCCATATTTTCGTCTTAGAGGTCTCTAGCTACTGTTTACAGTTTTGCGACACATGCTAAGATTAAATGTGGGACAGCAGACAGCAGACAGGTGGTCTTTATCTGTGAATAAGTTGTCATTACATGTTTGTTTTGAAGGTTAACATATTTCAAGGGATCACTTTGCCGGAGGCTCCGAGATTTGGGAAAGTTTTCGGCGGGCAGTTCATTGCTCAGGCATAATTAACCATCTAACCCCTCTTTTTGAAGTATCGAACGAGTGGTTGATGCTGATGTTGGTGTTTTCCTATTATGATGAAACAACACATGGCAATCGTTTTTATGTTCTATTCCTATGTGAAAGAAATCATTTCTGGCTTGTGGAGTTATGCTGTCTATAATCATTGATTCATGTGCATTACATCAACATTTACCAATTTTTACTCAATTGCAATATGCAGTATGCTTAATCTGTTAGACCATTGATTTCCTGTCCGTGTAATTCTGGATATTGCAAACTTACAAAAGCATTGAGTTTCTCTGTTGATTGAGTGGCGTTACTGTCATTCTGACTCACAATTTATTCTTATATAGCTTTTATTAAGTACTTAATGTCAAGCCATCTGCAGCAATTTCTTCCCTCCAGAAGGACATTGGAACTTCTGAAATCCTCCATCCATTTTCATTAATCAATTGTTGACAGAAGATGACATATGTCGTCTGATCAGTCTTCTAGTTGGCTTAGCAAGGTTGTTGTAGATTTGCATCCCATGACTAATGGTGTTAGATCTAGAAATATTTCTCTCGACAGAAAGTAATTTACGATCTTGACTAAAATTTAGTTCTGCATCACGTAGAGAAATCTCTTCATCTCACTTCAAAGCTGATTGTGGTAGCATATTTTATGTTTATTTGAAGGCAGGAATGCTAATCCTAATCAGTATTGGTACCTGATAATGCAGGCTGCAGCTGCTGCATCGAAAACTGTTGACTGTCTAAAGGTTATTCACAGTTTGCATGTTTATTTTCTTCTGGTTGGGGACCTTATTAGTAAGTATTCATTGTACATTCTTCAGTACCTAGTAGTGTAGTGTGCTCACTGGCTGTTTCCTGTCCTTTCTCTTTTTCATTGAACATCTGTGTGCACAAAGTTTTTATTCACTTTTTGCATTTCTTTCTAAAAATCTTGCAGGTAGTTAGGGTGTTACAGTTTATCTGGTCCTGTAACTGTCAGCTGCTGACAAAACTCCATGGACCTTATCTTAGTCTTAGATCACCCATTATTGCAATTTTTGTTTTCATTGAGTTGACAAGCTAGAATGAAAAATTGCTTTGGAGTTCCCATTTACGCTCTTACTGCAATTCTATTTCCGCTTGTCCACAGTGCAACAATATTTTTGGAAATTAGAAATCGGCGTTTTCTGCTATTTTCTGGAGATTTGTTCCGAGTCACTTTCACCTCATGCACATTAATGTTTGATTGTGTTGCCACTCTATTTCTACTTGTGTCTACTTGTGTGCAGTGCAACAGCATTCTGGAATATAAGGAAATTAGAGAACAAGCATTGTCTACTTTTTTCTGAAAAATTTGTTCCGAGTTGCTTTTGCATCATGCACATTAATCTTCATTGCAGTGCCAATTATATATGAAGTTCACCGACTACGCGATGGTAAAAATTTTGCAACCCGCAGAGTAGATGCAATCCAAAAAGGAAACGCTCATCTTCACATTGATTGCTTCATTTCAGGTAGTGCTTTTATCTCTTGGATTGGCTAGATAGTGTTTTAGTTTCTGTTTTGTACCATTTCTAGAAATTAAAAATTTTCTAGAAGTGAATTTCTGTATTTTGAGTGCCGTGATATGTTATTGAGTTAAATTATCTAAGAAGTCAACAGTGAAAAACTGCTTAAAATCATTATCTTATAAGGATGTCGTGGGACCCTTGCATTGGTTTCATCATATTTATTGCTCTGGGGATATATCCATTGTGCTCATTGAAGCTGCTTCTGAATTACATGAGTGAACTGAGATAACAAGTATTATACCCTAGGAGATACAAATGTGTAAGATTTAAAGATGTAAAAAACCAAACTAAAGTCCACTTGGAGATTTCAGATGGATTTGATGCCATCCGTTAAAGTTTTGCCAAGAATCCATGGTATGACAGGCGCCCTTTCATGAAAGTTTAGCCATAATTCAAGCATCCACTGATTGATGATAATCCTGTCGATTATCTAAGAACAATAGAAAGATGCTCTCAGCATCATGTGATGCTTTTGACTCTCTATAAACAATTCTACAGACACAAGAAGAAGGATTTGAACATCAGGTCATAACGATGCCATCTGTTCCCGCTCCAGAGACGGTAAGTGAATTAAACACAGATTACTGCACTTCTTTGCATTCTCCATGTGATTGCTTCTTTGACTTTTTAACAGCCATGCTTGTTGCAGCTTCTATCAATGGAACAGCTACGAGAAAGGCGCCTTATTGATCCTCGCCTACCCAGGTAAGGGTATGTACTGTGATAACAATTATAGCCTGATGCACACGATGTATTCTAGTCTTTCTGTTCCCATTCACTTGTTTTTGGCCATTATATTTCCAGCAAATCTGCGCAAGTGCATTTGTGCACATCCCTTACTATACCTTCAAAATAAAATGATGATTTTCATTCTGTATGTTATTGTTGTCAAAAGAAAGTCCAGCAAGCTTCCCTCATATTAGTCACTGGATATGTTGTTGACCGTTTCCTTGTGATATATATTATAAGTTGTCTTGAGGGTTCCACTTGCATATTTATCTTGAAGACAATTACATGCCTTTTTGTTTTTACATTGATATCATATGAATGGTGGCAACATTTCAGGGGTTATCGGAACAAAGTGGCTACGACAAAGTTTATTCCGTGGCCTATAGAGATACGATTTTGTGAGCCTAGCAACGCCACCAATCAGACTGAAACCCCTCCAAGGTCAGGCATAACTTATTAGTCGGATACAGAGTCTTTTTGTACAAGAGGTCGCAATGTTGTGATACGTGTTCCATTTGGCATAGAAATGTGGCCATCTGAATTACTTCTGATCTGATCATGTGACAGTTTGAGGTATTGGTTCAAAGCAAAAGGGAAGCTATCAGATGACCAGGCCTTGCATAGGTGGGTACTTCCTTAAGATGTACAATTGCATGTTGTGGGGGTTCAAATAATGATCATGGGGACAGATTAGTGTGACTTCTATCCTGTTTTGACTCAGAGGGTATCTGATTGTCTGTTGCCCCCATTCAAAATTGCTTTTAGTCTCGGTTTCATTTGCCTCAAGAGATGCTTGTTTTTTAAAAGTCAATTTAGTGTGTCTGTTTATATTATTGTGTAATACACATAATTATGACAATGACCAAATGGATTGTCAAATGTGTTAGTTGTGGATCGGACACTAGAGTCTTTGACCATCAGAAGAACGACTGGTTTATACTAGATGATCTCTTTGCAATCTTTTGCAGATGTGTGGTGGCATTCGCTTCGGATCTAATATTTCTGGGGACTAGCTTGAATCCTCACCGTAGAAAGGGTCTGAAGACATATTCCGTTAGTCTCGACCACGCGTAAGTATCATGTTTCTATTAATCTTCAGTTGGGTCTCATGATGCTGGGTTGTTGCAAGGATTGCACCATTTCCTGAGCGGGGCATTTTTCTCTCCTAATCCTCGTGGCTGTTATATTTACTAATGCGAGCAAACTATTATATATTTATCATTATGAAATTAACTGGGCTAAAGGTTGTCTCTAGACTTATGAAATCTACTTCCAAATTATATGCTGCTGATTTCTCAAGTGAACCTGAGCATACAGTAATTTTAACTAATCTTAGAATACATCAACTGTCCCCTCCCTCTCCATTTTCTCAGGATGTGGTTCCACCGAAATTTAAGAGCTGATGACTGGATTTTATTTGAGGTAAGATAACTTGAAAGGTTTGATTTTAGATATGTGAAGAAGCTAATGGATATACTGATTTACAGATTTTGAGTCCCATTGCCCATAATGCCCGTGGCCTTGTGTCTGGACGAATGTTTAGTAGGAATGGGGAGGTAATCACCAAAATTGTTCTTTTGGCTGCTCTCCTCTTCCTGCTTATCCTTTTTTATTATACTTCTCTGTCATTTTCTTCTATCTGGACTCACAGAGTGTTTCTGATTATTCGTGATGGCAGCTACTCGTGACACTGACGCAGGAGGGCTTAATTAGGAAGGCTAAACCATCGGCTTCAGTTGCTGCATCGAAGCTCTGATGTCTGGGCAAGGCATTGCACAGATACCTGGTTCCTCTTGTTTAATTCTATAGGGTTTCGAATTCGCTTTCTGTTCCGTAGTTGCATTTCTTTGAAGCGTTGACAGGAAAAGCGTTCTAGATGATGCACGAGGACTGCGGGTTGGGCCTTCCTACAAACCGCATTAAGGGTGGCGAACCTTTTCTTGTAACGGAAGTTACTGTTGGAGGCCACCGACCTCCAGGCATCACTTGAGTTTTGCTTAGTTTCAACTCTTGAATATATTAGACCTTGAATGCGACCGATCGAACTCAAAGGCCAAGCCCATATACTTGTGATTTAACACTTGCATTTGGCCAGAAGCGAATCTCATGAGATCTGGCTTTGGGGACTTGTGTTGTCTGTGTCACTGCGGTATGCAGATTTATTTGTGGCCAGGATCGAGAGATGACTAGATCCAGAATTCGCGGCTGAAAAACGAGGAATTTCGTGGCCTAAATTGCTTGCTGTCATCAATCAAATTGGCTCAATATAAAGTTACAGGGCTTATAACTACAAATATATTTAAATTGATGTTCATCGTGGATGGTATGGTTCACGTATGATCGTTACCGAGATAAGTTGTTTTTCCTATTGCTTGGAAATATACATGATGAAAAGCATGTTTCAAACTATTAGCGCTTAATGAGTTCTCAGTCTCTTTAGTAACTTTTGAAATGGAAAATTAACTACTAAATCTGCGGTTAGGGTAGTCCATTTAATCCACCATGGATCGGGTCGGCCATAATGTTTCATATAAAGAGGTTACTTAATCTTTTCATATGACTAAATCCACTCTAATTTTACTGGACAAGCAAACTTGTTCTTGATGATTTCCTTACTTGCACTATTCGTGCAATTTAGTCAATTTCCTCTTATCAGCTTCCTTCAAATCTGGATCAAGATTGATCTAATCACAACTTGCTCATTTTTGCATTTCTACCTCAAAGGCTCAGTTTGCAATGAATTTGTTATTTGACTAGTCTAAGAATAATTAAAATCCCTTTATTTGTTAAAAAGTAATTTTTTTTTCGCTGTCGAAACACCTCACATGGAGCATGTAATAAGTTATAAGAGTATCTACATACAAAAATAAAAAAATAAAACAATGACATCAAAAAGGCTATGCAAATTGAGGCAAATTGATAGTTTTCCTAAACGCCCCATGAATGGTTTTAATATTTTCCAATTTAAATGAATGAAATGTAATGGTTATTTTATTTTTTATAGTTTATGTCATCTTTTACAAATTTTGCATTGGGGATTGCGATTGCCATTTTATCGTGCAAATCTTTAAAAAGATCACTTTGTTTTGTCCCGGTCATTCTACTATGTGTACATAAACACAATCAACAGCAAAAGAGTTTGGCGAA
Organism: Eucalyptus grandis; assembly: GCF_016545825.1. Classification (NCBI taxonomy): domain Eukaryota; kingdom Viridiplantae; phylum Streptophyta; class Magnoliopsida; order Myrtales; family Myrtaceae; genus Eucalyptus; species Eucalyptus grandis. Next base: position 1,195,343 of record NC_052616.1, read on the forward strand.
AATATGCATAAAAAGAAAAGTTTCTGAATATTTTATGTTTCAATTATACCATAAATTTGCTTAACAGCATGGAATAAGATTAGGTTTTTTTAAAATATCTTTATACGACAAAGCTAATACATACGACGATAAGAGTTAAAAATAGAAAACAGAAAAGAAAAGGTAATGCTTTCAACATGTATAGTAATATCTAAGTAACTCTTTTTGAAAAAAAAAAAAAAAGGAAAAGAAAGGACGTGTTATTCTTAATTGAGAAATTAGACACTACATAGAAATAGCAGAATTTAAATGATAGAAATTGAATAAATTTAGAGTCCATCACTTTAAATTTCGAATGGCCAATTAAGGTAATTCTTGCCTCTTTAGTTAAAAATAGGTCGATTTAGACATGACGTGAATAGGACTAATTGGTTCCCGATCCAGTCCAATTTCGAGGTGGAATTGGTGGATCGGGAAGACCGGATTTCCATTTTGGGACTCAGAACCTGACCGACCTGGGTCTTGGATCGAGAACCGAACCGATCGGCCAATCCAGTCCGGTCCAGTGGAACCCATAAATTTACTATTTTGCGTCAAAAATAAAATGAAAAATGGGAGAAATTGAAATGAATAAGAGTTTATTTTTTTAAGAAATTTTAAAAAATATATTATATATATAAATTAACTAATCTCGATTCAGTCAATTTGATTCCCACCTTAGAATCGAGAATCGGATCAACAGGCTACCGATTCCAAAAGTGGAAATCAGGAATTGGATCATTTTCTTTGGGAATCGTTCAAAATCGACCGATCCGATCCGATCCGGTTCGGGCAATTTTGGGTTACAGCCCCAGACGTGGGAGGTGGTCGCCCGACCCAAAGACGAAAGTTCGCGTTTTTATTATATTATAATGCGATTGTTTTTCCTGCAAGTTCTTACGTACGCAACACTCTCCGTGCCAATTTTCTCTCGCTGAGTTGCATTTTCCAGCAGATCGGAGGGAGAATGGAGCTCTCGTCTCGTCGGATCATCGGAGAACCCCAGGTTCGTGCGTCGCTTCTCTTCGATTCGACCAATTCCCTCTTCTTAGTTTCTCCGAATCGTGGAATCGTCAGGTGGTCTGGTCTGCTCTTTCTGGCGTCTAGACGGTCCGCGTCCCACGTCATTGCGACCTGATTTCGGTTCTTCTTTCGCGATTAGCTTGCTTGCGATCTGGGTCGAGTTGGGTTCGCGTTAATTCTTGTTTTTTCGGTTCCGGGAAGTCGTTTGTGATTCCTCGGCATTCGTCCGCAAAGGAGGCAATTTGACGTTTCGAGGATGCATGAGATGTAGAAATTTCGAGTGTGGTCGAGCGAATGGGCAAGCTCGCTCGCGACCTACAAGAGATTCATGGGTTTCTTCCTCCCTGTGTTCAAGAGAGTGACGCTGAGCTGAATGTCGATTAAGAGTTGATTGAGTTGATTTGTCATTCACATTTCAGAGAAAAAAAGAGGTTCGGTGTCAGTCTCGATCATTGGGATTCAAAAAGTTCCAACTTTCGGGTGGACTATACCCTGACCTAATTGTATGCTTTATCATGAAGTCGTTTCATTACTTGCGCTAGATGAAATTAGAACGAAATCCATATGGGTATCGTCCTAAGTTGAGATATATCCTTGGATGCTCTTTTTCTGAGTCTTGTTTTCTTTCATTTGCAGGTCCCTTTCTACATTGCTTTGCTCTCAAGTGCATACCACATTTAGGCGAAATGCACGGATGAAACTAATCTTCCTTGCTTAACTGTTCTACGTGGTGGTCTGCCAGTGCCTAGAGCGATAGTCAATTTTCAGTTTTTGTTGGCTTGTTTCGAGAGAAGGTGTGGAAACGATTAAATTTTGTCTTTTTAGCCTAAATTTGACGGTTCCTAGCTGAGGCACATGGAATGTATTCAAAGTACGTCTCAAGTGGCAGCTGGAAATGAACTTGCTCAAATGCCTCTGATACCTGGGCTTCCTGATGACATCGCTCTTTCCTGCTTGGCAAGACTTCCACGGAAGTTCCACACAGTCTTGAAATGCGTGTCTAAGCGGTGGAGAGACTTAGTTTGTAGTGATGAGTGGTATTCTTACAGGAGAAAGCATAAACTTGACGAAGCATGGATCTATGCTTTGTGTAGAGACAAACAGGAACGTAGTTTCTGTTATGTGTTAGACCCCAATTCCTCACAAAGATGTTGGAAGCACATTCAAGGCATTCCCCCGCAAATTTCAAAGCGAAAAGGCATGGGATTTGAAACGCTCGGGAAGAAGATTTACTTTTTGGGAGGTTGTGGTTGGGTTGAAGAGCCTACTGATGAAGTGTACTGCTATGATGTTTCTGCCAACACATGGAATGAAACTACTTCATTGTCAATTGCGAGGTACATGGTGATATTAATGTTCTTAATCTATAAAATTGGCCAAGTACTGCCTTTGCATGTTGAAACACTGCGGTTTTCTTTTTATTTTCCTGGGCATGGCGTTTCTTGCTATCATTTAGTTTAATCTTCTTTGTAGGGCTTAGATCTGAATTTCTACTTGATGAAAGATTGGCCTTTTTTCTCTTCATTCATCTATAAGTGCAAAACTTTGCAGAAAACGACGTTTTGGTAGATTCTAGACATGCGTTAGGACAATTCATCTTCATGAGGACACATATTAGAATGCTAGGGAAAATATAGCAGCAATAGAACTTGATAGACACAATAGAGGAGGAAGTAGTAAGTAAGTAACCTCTGAAACTCTATGCGGTAGGAGAGAACTCATGATCTCTATGATACATTGTCACCCATAAGGGAATGATAATGAACCCTCATGCTCTTGACTGGTGGTGGTGTTTCTTGCCTTCTACCAGTTGGGAAATATAAGAACAATAAAAGCTGGTGACTTGATTGTTTGATGGGAATTTTTTGTAGACTGAACTTCCACAGGTTTCTTTTTTTCTTTTCTCATGCACTGAAGGTTATATAGCTTCTTATCTAATTCAGTTAAGCTCTTCAGGTGCTATTTTGCTTGTGAAGTCTTGGATGAGAAAATTTATGCAATTGGGGGTTTAGGTACAGATCTGAGCGGTCCCAATTCTTGGGACACTTATGATCCCAGCATAAATGGTTGATCTCTCACGTGGACCCTAACCTCGTTCCTGACATAGAAGATTCTGTGGTATTGGATGGGCAAATATATATCCGATGCGGTGGTTCTTCACTTTTGTCTCATGTCTATGCCATTGTGTACGAACCATCGAGGGGCTCGTGGCAACATGTGGACGCTGACATCGCGTCTGGCTGGAAAGGTCCAGCAGTCGTCATAGATGGGACTCTTTATGTGTTGGATCAAAGTTCTGGACTAAGGCTGATGAAGTGGCAGAAGGAAAGCAAGGATTGGGTGGTGGTTAAGAGACTGTCACAGCTATTAACTCAACCTCCTTGCCGACTTGTTGCAATTGGCAAGAGATTATTTGTCATAGGGAAGGGGCTTAGCACGCTGGTGTTCGATGTGGACCAGAGTGAAAACGCAGGAAGAATAATGGTAGGATCTTCCATATCCAAGTTGACTTCTGATTATGATGTAATTAGCTGTAAAGTTGTAGCACTATAAAGTTGCTCAGGCTCATTTAAATTCTTGTTGGATTGTGATTTGACTCCGAAGGCCCCCGTTTTTATGATGTTTGTGGTCAGTAAATATGTTGGGTTGTTCTTTCTGAGAATGGACGCCGAAGAAGTAAATGTATATCACTTTTGTAAATATGAACAAGGTTGTTCCTGCTACATTTGTTGACATTTTAGAGAAATGGATAGCGGTTTTCATGAAAACGCTGCTCTGATCCATCCTGCATTTCCAAGGTTTCACAAGTTGTCGTTGACTAGTAGTAACAACCTCACGAGAGAGAGATTCCGACCCAAAATCTAATACACGAATTGAATACAGGTGATTGGAAATAGCGTGAAAAATTATGGTTTTTTAGGGGGTGAATGATAACTATTTTGTTTCAAAAATAGGTTCGGGAAGAGAAATAGATTTTTTTTTTATTTCTATTTCTATAAGAGTTTTTAAGCAAAAATAACTATTTGATAATGAAAAATTTCTACTTTAAAAATAGAAATTAATTTGATAACGATACAAATTTTTTTATTTTGGACGGCGGTGGACCATGGCGACCAGCGGCAGCTAGCGGTGGACTTGCCACCGGTGGCGATCGGGCGACCGCAGCCGCAGCGGCCGGCATCGGTGGCGGCGGCGGCCAAAGCAAACGGTGGTCGATGGCGGTCGACGGTGACAGATAAAGAATCGGTTGACGAACGATGAGAAGAATTTTTATTTCTCATTTCTATTCAAAAATAGAGAAGTAGAAAATTTCTACTTCTGATTTTTATTTCAAACCTATTTCGAAATAGAAAAATGGAATAGGTTTACCAAACGGATTTCTATTTTTAGAAAAGGTATGGAATAAAAAAATTATTTTTGCAACAGAAACAAAAGTTTGTCATGCACCCCCTTAGTGGTTCCTACTTGTTTTTTGATAGAGTTTGGTTCCCATTGTTTTATTTTTGGGCATGATGAACGTAGGGTATTCATTCACTTTGATACAACTACTGATTGAGAGATGCCGGTACGATATTGACGTGAAGTTTGTCGAAAGAGGCCCTTCCTCTTCGTGCTGCTCTAGGAGGAATTGATCCGTTCAGAAGGAATAGAAGAATTTCGATTCAGATGGATTGTAACGCATTCCGTGGGACGCGGTGACTGAACTTTTTAGATGAAAATGCCTACAAAAGGTACCTGCGTGACATGCACGCATGCTGGCCAGCTACTTATCAAGCACTAAGGAGGATAAAAGATGATATGGTACAAAACTTGAAGAGGTAATGACACAAATAATTTTTGAACTTTAATTCAATGTATAATATAATCTCTAAATTTTTAATTTGTAATGTATAATATGATTCTTGAACTTTTCATTTAAGTCTATGTGTTCAATTTAATCTCTGAACGATATAAAGATATTCAATGCTATCCTTTCATTATAAATATAATATGGCATATTGAACAAATGAAAAAACAATCGTCACATGGGCCAAGGATGAAAAAGGCCGCTGAGGCCGAGAAGGAAGATAAGTAGTGAGGCCGGTTCATTTTTTTGGTTAAAAGCATGTTTTTAATGAGTATTTAACGCGGTCAATTTTCAGACGATCTTGGTTTTTGAGAGTTTCATCTGTATTTTGACATTCTCTCTCTTTTTTTTTTTTTTTTTAATCTTCCGTGAGTTAGAATTATTTTTTCTTTTGACGTCTCTCACCATGCATATATTAGATTGCTGTTGGAATGGAATTTGTGGAAATTTTTTAGTGAGGCTTATCACGTTGATAGTGTCGAATACTACAGTATAATTTAGCTATGTTTCGGGTGTGCATTTCGACTGCATCCATTACGAACCTATCGTAATGTTAATATTACCAAAGCACAATTGATGACTATTGACAAGTGCCTTAGGGGTACTCTTAACATTTTTCAAACGAAAATCTCTAAAAGATATTTGGGTAGATCAACATCAAATGCATATTAGTACTTTGAAGAAAAACAATTCTTTCTATTGATTTGCTGATGGATTTTACTAATTAAATCTGGATTTTGGGAATTGGAGGCCAAGGCCCATTAGTGTTGTCCGTTCTTTTATTAAAAGTCATGACCGGCAATTGCACTGGCGGCCAGTGGAAATATCTATTCAAGTAAGTCAAAGCATTAATGGAAATCAACTATCATAGAAGCGGTTTTGTCGAGGGCCCATCAAAATTGAATTTTGTGGGACTTTGATGTTACATCTAAGAAAAAAAAACTAGCAAGTTGCCCCACTAATTTATTGCGGTTTGTCTTCATCTGTTCTTATCGTTTAAGACTTGATCCTTATTTAAGACTTGGATGTTGGTGTAAAATTGATTTGGCTAAGGACGATCCACAAGAGTAATTTTTTTTTTTACATGGTTTGCTATAGCACTTCGTTCAAGTGTGCAACCATTCATGATAACCTCATCTAAGAGCCATGTGACTTGGATATGGTTCATGATATAAATAAAATGTAAATGTGAATTATGCAAGTAGTACTTTTATTTTGGAATTGGGGTCAACATCTTATTTTCAATGCAGCAAAGAATTGAATAAGGTAGTTAAAGTTCAAGTGTCAACAAAATACATAAAAGCTTTATGTGACTAAGTGAATATATTTTTAGCCCTAACTTGAGAAGCATCTATGGACTCAACCCATTATTTATGTTTGCATTTATTTCCACACTTTCAAAGTTTCTTTATTGGTCTATGCACTAATGACTTGAAGCTTGACTCAAGCGAAAGAGTATGATTACTTCCAACTTAAAAGAGGCGAGAGAATAGTTATTAGATTTTTTAAATAAGAATGGCAAAAAAATAAGTAAAAAGAGGAGAGACAAAAGGGTACTATTTATACCGATTAATGACATGAGTGAGATAGATTGAATTTGAACTCACGAAATATATTTAGAAGTAGGAATTACTAAGGAAATAGGCAATGATCTATAAGATTTCGGAAAAGACCTTTGCTTTCAAAATTTGTTTTTGGAAATTTAAGTATTATTTAATGACACGAGTGAGATAGATTGAATCTAAACTCACAAACTTGGAAATAAGAATATTACAAGTGTCATAATTTATGTACTGTTTTCACTTAAGTATCGTAACTTTCATTCAATCACTTGCCATAACTTTTAAAAAGCGTTTACCCAATTGTCGAAAATCCGACATGGCATGATACTTGGTGAACGTTTTAAAAAAATTATGAAACTCAAGTCATCGATTAAAAATTACATGGTACTCAAGTGATTAGAAAAAAAAAAGCAATGGCACACAAATAAGTGCCATACTAAAATTATGGCACTCAAGTGATATAAAAAAAAGTTATGATACTCACACCGTATGAAAAATATAGCATTTGTAGTGTCCTTAATTTAGTATATTACACTATACAACATCAATGAAAAGTGACCCGGACCGGAGCTGAACGGCCTCTACAAATCCCAAAGCAAGAGAAATTCAAGAGGAGAGAAATGACACGGACGGGAGAGGAGACAGAGATTCGGAGACATCGCATCATGCAAGCGGGAGCTATGAGCATTGCCGGACACCAGGATTGAACCGCCGGAGCTGGAAGCTGTCATCGTGGAGAGAGACGGATAAGATCGAACAGAAGAAGAGAAGGTGTGCGCTCAGCTCAGGTGAACTTCCAGACAGGTTGGAATTCTGCTGGAAACTCGACCCGCATTTTTCCCTTTTTACTAGAAAATATACGTCAGCACGAGCCACGAGCACGATGAGCAGGCGACGCCAAGACGAAGGTCGACGTGCTTTCTTGGGCGAGGGGAGGGGCTGGAATCCGGAGAGAAATGGGCCCGCTACGTAATGGGCCTTCAGGCCGCGATTGGGCCGCCTAATCGAATCCCAGGCCCGGTCTCGTAATGGGAAACTGGCAATTGTCCCTTTACATCTGTCGGCAGGGGTGCCCAAATGAAAAAAAAAAATGGAATTGATCGATTTTATTTATTATGATGTGGCTAAAACTAAGTCAAGGAACGACTTCGAAGATAAAGGGTGTTCCGCGTTTATGAGCATGTGAAACAACAGTCACAGAGACTTTTGCCACTTTGAATTGACAAACAAGGGTCATTCTATAGTTTTTTTTTTTTTTTTCAGAAAGTTAATGTTTTAACATATGATAGTACCGATCACCGCACGATCCATAAAATTATTGAATACAATACGTATTTGATCTTTGTCTTATCTCTATTTAGTTGGTTCAAATGGCTAGAAATTTTCTACTTTCCTTGGAGACTTGGGCTTAAACCTTATTGGGAGCACTCTGAAAATAAAATCCCAATTCCACCAAGTCTATATGATGTAATGCACCCTTAAAATCTCCCAACAAAATGAACTAATTGAAGTGCACGAAAGCGCCTCTAGATACCACTTCACCGCTAAATTACAAAAAAGGAAAGTTACGTAGGAGTGATCGATATGGGTTTTGTTGGTAGAACTCAAAAGTCAAGTTGCAAAGCCGAAACTTACATTAGGAGACGTAGTACAAAAGAATTGCTATACTTTAACCTTCTTCTTTTTTTTAACTTTTCTTTTTAACCAATAGATATACATAAATAAGTAGGATACTGGCAATTTTGTACAAGATTACATTGAGAAGATGTGTTTGACGTGCAAATTGATGCCGCCGCCCCAAATTCTCAACTAGAGGAAGACTTGGAAGATGACTTTCGAGTCAAGGTGCAGTTGATGACTTACGCTGAACGCGAAGTCGATGAAATACAAACATCGACTTCACCTACACGGCAAGGATTTTGATCATAGACATGACAAGTGCCTCAAATTCTCCGTCATAATTCTATGAGTATTGCTCTAATTGCTTATGTTATCGTTGACGGTTGGTGATACACCTCTTATTTTCTTAGCCTTTGATAAGGGGGAGGATTTGATGCAACTAAAGAAGTTGAATCACATAATTTACGCATAGCATAAACAAATACCAAGTATCAAGGCATGACCCGAGAGTTTAACTCAACGGTTGTAGAATAACAATTGAAATACATAATTCCATTTTAGGGTCATCCACCTTGGTATTTGACTCAATTTGTCCGTACATGAGAATTTCTCGCGATTGCAATTCACCTATCTAAGATGGACTTCATTGTCGTGGAAAAAGGGAGTACCACTAGTTCATTCATTTTGCTCAGTAAGAATAAATGACTTGGACTAAGACCAAATTGAAAGACTAACTACTCGTTCAAATCGTCTTGGTCCTCTTTGAATGGGCTTTTACTACTTAATACACACAAGTGTTGTCACGAGCCTGGTTGGGTGGTCACTTTGGCCATACTTTTTTTTTTTTTTTTAGTCCTACTCTACTCCTACGCTAACTCTCATTCTCGACTTTTGCTTTTTGCCTCACCGTATGATGTGGGAGTTGAAACCCACACTTGAAACTAAATCGTCCTTACCCCAACCTTTCCTGAGAATGTGGGGATTCGAACCCCCCACCAATTCTTTTCATTTTGGAATGGTGGCCACTGAGCTTTGCCCCACTTGGAGGAAACAATATTCCTATGTTCCAGATGTAACTTGATTTGTTTTGTTTAATGTAATTTTGTTATTCTCCACCTCCATCCTCATCCCACCTTGCGAAGTGCGGGGCAAGGTTGGCTATTAGAACGATGAGGAAAAGGATTATATTTTTGCTAGTTCATTTAATAAGAACAATGAATAGATATGGTAAACGAGGAGAGATGCGTTTGTAATTTACTAAGTTGGTACCAATAAATGACATTAGCGATAGATTGAAAATGATTCACAAACTTGTAATTAGAAGTAGGAATTACTAAGGAAAAGTCAATGGTTTATAAGAATTTAGAAATGACCTTTGCGTTTTTTAAATATAACAATTATTTAATACTGAACAGTGATTTTTTAAAAAAACCTACGTATACAAAATTTTAACTTCATTTCAAATCACTGAAAAGTTTTTTTTTTTTTTTTATAGAATTTTGTGATTCAAATTATCAATTATGAGAACAAAAAAGTCCATATGACTCAACATGTCACAAAGATATAGAATAATTTGTTATGCGCATGAAATGGAAAGTCCAAACACGACATGCTAAGTTGGTGTTATGAAAGGTTTGATGATTTCTTTGAAAAAAATTGTTATGCTATTGCACGTTGATTTTCAGTATAGAGCAGAATAAAATCTGCTCTTTCCTATTCGTTTTTGAGTTTGATAAATGCATTGCTTATCAAGTAAGGATGATCCTCTGTGACCTATTGATTCATAAAGAGCATGTCACGGGCTTCTCCATGCTTAATAAAGGGCATGTCTTAGAACACAAATTAAGGAAATTGTAAAGTTATAGGCTAGCCCGTCCACGTGAAACTTTGGCTAGGAAGCGTCGGATCCACGTTGTACCAGGGAAAAAAAGAAAGGAAAAAGAAAAAAAAAAGGTGGATTTAAAAACTTACCTGGAATTCCAAGATGAGCGGTGTGAACATCCGTCCACTATCTCTTGGAGGAAAATTTGACCCTTAATTTTTGTGCTTTCTTTGGTTAAGGTCTTTTCAACTTTCAATTTATCTAATCAAATCTAGCCCCTAGAACTGATTCTAATAAATTTGAATTGACGTGTCTGTCGGACCGTTTTAGAGTACGAAGTGGGAAAGACAAACTTGCTTTTGTGGACTAGTGTCAAAAAGCGTTTCCTCAAATGAATATATAGGTTGAGTATAATAATTCAGTCCACACCAAGCTTCTATGAAGTGCCAAAATGCGCGTCCTTATTTTCAACCATCAAAAGACAAATTTTGATAAGTTCAAACATAGTATTTTTTTTTTCTTTTACAGTCAAGTCCATGTTCTTAGAATTTATCTAATCAAGTCTTTAAATTTGCATAATTTTTCTAATCAACCATGCCAATGTTCGAGCACACAAGTCAATGCCAAAATATGAGTCCTTAAAGAATATTAAGTTTGAGTGTAATTATTTAACCCACAGGCGAAACTACATCAAATACCAAAACGCGTTTCCTCCGCCTTGTTCAAAAGACAATTTAAAAAATCAAAAGAAAGTTTTGTCTAGGAAGCTTTTTCTTCTCCCGTCGTACAAGGGTAAAAAGAGATGGATAAAAAAATAAAAAAATAAACAACTTTTGACTAGAAAACTTGCTTGGACTTCCAGAATGAGCAGCGCACCGTTGTTTTGTCCACCATGTGCGAGCGGTAAAGTTTTACTTTTCCTCCCTTATTTTACACTTTTTTTTTTTTTTCAATCTAGTTCTTGAACTTTTAATTCAATTAATCAATTCCTTAAACTTGCATAAATTTTTTAATTGAGTTTGATCTTTGGCACTAGTTCTGATAAGCTCGATCTAATGTAGCAATCAAATCATTTTAGAGTATGACATGGAAAAAAATTAACCTCCCCAAACAAACCACCAAGAAAAATAATGTAAATGTTTTCCTTTATGGAAATGCCACAGTTATATTGTTTGCCTCCAGGTACAAGGCGTTGAGATAAAGAAAAAGCTTCTTATTTTAAGTCATCCTCCGACCTTATCCGAGGGTTTTGTCAACGTGAATTGATTGCAATTGGTGTAATTTACTGAAAAGAATTATTCTCTTTGGGACACGAGGTCACATACTAGTCTCTTGTGTTTTCCTTTTTGGTTTATTCCAGAAATACATTGGGGTAATCTCCTGGAACTATTATCTTTGGGGAAACCTTTCCTGAATAAGTTATTAGTCAATAGATGTCATTTAGGTTCATTTCCTAATACATCACTGGGTAATTTTTTCAGCTTTGCTTATTTGGAGACACAATGAATAATTGAAGGTTCAATGGTGGTGGCACAAATTATGTAATGAGAGAGGCCTTTTGTTTCGCTAATGACCCCCTTGGATTTATTGAAGGACAGGTCTAAGTACTCTACTCTTCTCAGGTGGCCAAATTCCCTGGAGATCCATCGACTAATGTTCAAAAATTCTTCTTGACTTGGGTAAATGCCAAAAGGCTAGAATCCTCCTTTAAGACCTTCTTGATCACTAAACGACGGGACGTAAAATTGATTTCATTGACTGAAGGTTCAAAGAACCTGCGTCTTTGGGCGGCTCAACACTTGATGGGGAAGTGTTATATCAATGCCGGTGGTTAGGTTGGTACAACTGGTTTGTCGTAAGGAAGAAAATTCTTTCTTGAGGTTTGTCAAGTTTGTCTTTTTCTTTTCTTTTCTATGTGAAAAAGAAATGGGAAGGGAACCGTACCAATAATACTAGCAATGAATGACGAGCACGGCACGGCAAAACTTTCAGTTTCCACGTGAATTTTCAATTATAGCTTTTTTGACAAATGATACCTCATCTATGCTTGGACTCTAGAGTCTCCCTGTCATGTCCAAGAAAGTATCGTTTGGCCTTTGCATCAGTAGATCAAAGTCATCCCCATCGTAGATCACATCAGTCCACAAATGGGCTTATAGATGGAGGTACGCACAAGCGATCCATATGGATGAACAAACAACTATGAACAACTTCTGTACTTGAAATTTACCCTTGAAGTTATGAGTCAAATCAAAGGACATGAACAATTACCTGGAAGCTTGTCGCCAATTTCCAGTACGTCGCTGAAAGAAAAGAATGGATACTTTTAATAAGGTATGAAATATAGATAAAAAAGAGAATGCCAAGCCCCTGCTGCTCTCGGGCCCTATATAATGAAAGAAATGTTCATGCGCCTAACATCCTGCAGTCTTCAAACCCATACAGAAGGCATACCTAAAATCAGTTTAAAGTATTGGGGTCCAGCACTACAAATGCCCAAATAGCAAGATAATTCCATTGCCAGAACCAATTAGAACATGAATTGTAGATAGAAGTTACCTCAAAATAAGAGAAATTATTTCACCCTCGGAAATTATGTGGACGCTTGCTTTTGAGTTTTGTCCAGTCAAAGAAGAACTTAATGTGATTTCTTTCGCTGTCTAATGTCTCTTAATAATGGCTAATAAAAACTTGAAGAATAGCAAGTTTTTACCCTCTTCGTACCCTCAGTTTAGTGTTGCAGTCTTGAATGAGGTGTGCGACTTGAGATTTTTCCATAAAATCAATGTCTTCATGTTGCCCCCTTATAGAGCCGTATCTGCTCTTTTGATAAATTTGAATCAAATAGAAAGGTTTACGAAATGAAAAGATGAACAAAGATAACACTAATGCAGCATAAAAATAAAACTAAGCCAACCTTTTTGCAGAAAAGTTAATTAAAAAACAATATGGATTATAGGTAGCAAAAATACATTAGATTGTTAAGAAATTTAATAATGGCTCATATATATTTTGTTCACATACATGCACACGCACATAACTCTCTCTGTTTCTGTTCATTCGTGCACATGCGCACATACGACTTTTTTTTTTCTTCTATGCCCCGCTTTTATCTAATAAAGGTGCAGTACCCACTTATTTTTCAAAGTCTTTATTTGATTATTCTGAGTGCACATCCATGTCAATAATATAATTTGATCTTTCATCTTTTTATGTTAAATTGGGTGTTTCTCATTTCACACTTAAAACAGATGCATAGGCGAGTTTAAAATTAGAGAGACACATGAGCCCACCTATAAATGGCTTATTGATGGAAGTCTGCACAAGCAACCTATGTTGTTGAACAAACGACTATGAACAACATCTGTACTTGAAATTTAGCCATGAAGCTATGAGTCAAGTCAAACGACATGAACAATTTACATAGGAGCTTGTTGCCAATTTCCAATATGTCACCAAAAGAAACGGATGGATTCTATATTAAAAGTATGACAGAGAAATATGGATAAAAGGAGAACGCCAAGCCACTGCACTTGTGCCCTATTTAATAAAAGAAATGTTTATACGTCTAAGATGCTGCAGTTTTCAAACCCATACAGAAGGCATACGTAAATCATTTAAAGTTCTGAGGTCAAGCACTATGAATGGCCAAGTAGCAAGAAATTTCCATTGCCAAAACCAATTGTTGCTGCCTATAAAAACCTTCTACATTGCACTCTCCCTCGAAAACTCACTTCAGTAACCAAAATAACAGAACAAAAGCAGAAAATATGGCAGCCTTATCATTATATATGCTGCTTACTTGGATATTCTTGTTGTCTCTCTTTCGTACTAGGTTTGCTGAGGTACTTTGTCATGCGGACGAGAGCTCTGCCTTGATGGAATTCAAGAGAAGTTTCAGAACCAACACGACAGATTGGCGATGTGTTTATCCAAAAGTCCATTCCTGGTCACTGGATGGAAGTGGAGATTGTTGTTCATGGGACGGCGTCGAATGTGATGAAGTCACTGGCCGAGTGATCGTCCTCAACCTCAGTAGCAGTTGTCTCTCAGGCACCATGAGTCCTAACACCACTCTCTTTCGACTTGTTCACATGGAGTCGCTCAATCTCGCTTTCAACGGATTCAACTTCTCCTCAATTCCGTACGGCTTTGGCAATCTTTCAAAGTTACAATACCTTAATCTCTCCTCCTCCGACTTCTCCGGTGAAATCCCTCGCGATATCTCGCAACTCTCCAAGTTAGTTTCTCTCGATTTGTCCACTTCTTCGTACGAGACACTTCATATGCCCAACATGGGCGACTTCGTTCATAACTTAACTGGGCTAAAAGAACTTGATCTTTCTCAGGTAAGCTTGTTATCACCTTTGCCACCTATGCTAGCAAATTTCTCTGCCTTGACATTGCTTAGGCTAGAATATTGTAAATTGAGTGGAAACTTTCCGGTCAGCATTTTCCAGCTACCAAACTTAGAAGTCCTTTCCGTTGCTGGCAATTATAACCTTTCTGGGTTTTTTCCCAAGCCACACCGGGGTTCTCCATTGAAATCCTTATACCTTTCCTATACCAACTTCTCGGGAGAAATACCCACTTCAATTGGAAATCTTAGTCTCTTGAATGAGTTAAGAGCCAGGAGTTGCTATTTTTTAGGATCGCTTCCCTCTTCAATGGGTAATCTTTCTTATCTCACTATACTGGACCTTTACAGAAATAACTTGCAAGGTCAAATCCCCGTTTCCTTTGCTAATCTTACCCAGCTATCGGAGCTAGAGCTCTCTTACAATAACTTGCAAGGTCAAATCCCTGTTTCCTTTGCTAATCTTACCCAGCTCTCGGAGCTAGATCTCTGTTACAATAACTTGAGTGGTGATTCTTTGGAGTGGGTGGTCAACTTGACAAAACTCACGCTCTTGAGACTTTCAGGTAATAGTTTCTTTTTTGTTATATTAAGCACAATTGTGATGTCATCTATATACTAGCCCACTCAATGGACGACAAGTGGCATTATGGGGGCGGGGTCCACCATCATAAGTCTCTCCTTGCCGGTTCGGACGGATCTCTTTCCTCCTCCATCTACAACTCCATGGAACCCAATCTCTCGAGCTCCGTCGCTGCTTGCTCCCATCCCGACCACGACCAAAACCCCACTGCGACAGCCGCGAGCAAAACTACCATCACCACCTTAAGAGCTTCGATTTCGGCAAGGGCCTAAGCCGGAGGGCCTCCTAGCTTGACAAGTTCAGCTAGGTCCTAAGCCATGAACAGCTTCTTCATCAACTTCTTCTCCCTCAACTTCCTCAATTTTTTGACCAAAAGAAAAGAAAAGAAAAGAAAAAACTTCCTCAATTAATCCTCCGGGACGTCGTGATCTTGATGGTCGGATCAACATGCATCTCGTCCTCCCGCAACCTCCTCAAATCCCTAATTTTCAGATTGACGCTCCCACTGTACCTGAAGAACTCGGCCTACGTGCTGATCAAACACGCGAGTGGTGGCCATCGATGAAACCCGATTTCACCAATCAGACGAACTACTCGATGATGTAGTATGTCCCCTCGCCGCCATAGGCGATGGGGGAGAGGATTGGGTCCTGCCCAGAGTCAAGGTGTGAGGCCTGGAAAGCGTTCACGTCCTTGATAACTAGGCCAGCCGGAAGGCCTTTCAACTCAGGCCGACACTGGACTTGAAGCTCCTGAGATGACGATGGAGGGTTAGGGTTTTGGGAAGGAGGGAGGAGGATAGGATGACCTTTGGGGCATACCTGGAGATCTTTAGAGCATTGTTGAGGTAGGCCTCGAGGCCGAGGAGGGAGTCCCTGTCTCTGGTTTTTTCGGTGGCCATTGCGGCTTGGCGATGGTCCGGGAGGGAGCGAGCAGTAGTGGAGCTCGAAAGATCGGTGCAGAGAGGAGGAGAGCAAGAGAGACTTTCTAATTTTTGACGGTGGGCCCCTCCAATGCCTATTTGTTTGAGTGGGCTAGTGCATAATGACTTGGACCTAATATTTTCAGGCGAGGAGATTATTTAGCCAAAGAGAAAAATGAAATTGAAATTGATGGGGTAACTAACGCTCCTTTGTCTTGTGTCTTTTTTTTTTTTTTTATATTATTTTTTCTTTCTATTTGGTAGGTAATCGGTTAAGTGGTGGATTTCCATCTTCATTTGAGAATCTGAAGCAATTGACTTATCTTGACCTTTCTAGCAACGATTGGCATGGTGATATTTTGGGCGCATTGCGGAATCTAAAGGACCTCGAAGTGCTTTATCTGAAGTCGCTTAATTTCAATGGCGTTCTCGATGTGAATGATCTATTCACACTCAAGAACTTGACATACTTAGCTTTGTCCAACAATAACATATCTTTCACCAGGTCATTCATCAATGTCACGACATCGAAGCTGACCTACTTATACTTGGATTCATGCAACTTGACTGAGTTCCCACGATTTATAGGCTACTTAAGCGAATTGGAGGAGTTATTCCTACAACACAACAAAATTCGAGGGAATCGGTTAAGTAGTGGATTTCCATCTTCATATTGAGCGGTTGACTCGTCTTGACCTTTCTGGCAACAACTTGCACAGTGATATTTTGGGTGCATTGCGGAATCTAAGGATCTCGAAGTGCTTTCTCTGGAGTCGCTTAATCTCAATGGCGTTCTCGATGTGAATGATCTATTCACACTCAAGAACTTGACATGCTTAGTTCTGTCCAACAATAACATATCTTTCACCAAGTCATTCATCAATGTCACGACATCGAAGCTGACCTACTTATACTTGGATTCATGCAACTTGATCGAGTTCCCACGGTTTATAGGCTACTTGAGCGAATTAGAGGTGTTATTCCTACAACACAACAAAATTCAAGGGACCATTCCTAGATGGATGTGGAACAATAGCAAAGAATCTCTCAAATATGTAGATCTTTCTCACAATCTTTTAACCGGCTTCGAAAATAACCAGACCAATCTTCCTTTGCCGAACTTGAGGTATCTTGACATTAGTTCTAACTCGCTAAAAACAACCCTCCTTGTCCCACCTCCCTTGGTCATGTTATACAACATCTCCAACAATTTCCTATTTAGGGGAGTTCCAACATCCATATGTGAAGTGAGCTCTCTTGCCGTGCTCGATTTGTCCAATAATACTCTAAATGGCACACTTCCTCCTTGTTTGGGAAGTATTTATCCTTTGATTTTATTGAACCTTGCGAGAAATAAATTCGATGGCATGATTCCTCACGTTTACCTAGATGATT
Source organism: Eucalyptus grandis (assembly GCF_016545825.1). Lineage (NCBI taxonomy): Eukaryota > Viridiplantae > Streptophyta > Magnoliopsida > Myrtales > Myrtaceae > Eucalyptus > Eucalyptus grandis. Next base: position 1,212,492 of record NC_052616.1, read on the forward strand.
GTGCATTGAGGATGATTGACCTCAGAGAAAACCAACTAAGTGGTATTGTTCCGACATCTTTAGGAAATTGCAGTATGCTGGAGTATTTGAATCTTGGTGACAACCAAATTAATGATACGTTCCCATTTTGGCTATCAGAATTAACCTACCTAAAAGTAATTGGCTTGCAGTCCAATAATTTCCATGGTCCCGTAGAATCTAATCTAAGCCAGCTCAACTTCTCCAGTTTACACATCCTGGACATTTCCAACAATGGCTTCAATGGCGAATTTCCTTCCACCTTGTTGAAGAGTTGCCACGCCATGAAGGTCATGGTTGGTCAAGATAAATTGGCATATTTGGATATTAAATTGCTTCTTTATGGTTCATTCAGAAGAACGACTTATGGGATGAAATTGATGAATAAGGGCATGAAAAGGGAATATGCGAAGATTCCAGATGTCCTCATCGCAATTGACCTCTCCAACAACAAGTTTGAAGGGTTCATTCCTGTAGTCATTGGAGATCTGGAATCACTTCGCATGCTCAACCTTTCAAACAACCTCCTCAATGGTAGCATCCCTCCTTCCTTGGCCAATCTGACAGTGCTCGAAGCACTGGATCTTTCCCAGAACAATCTTGTGGGAGAGATTCCTCAACAACTAGCCCGCCTCACATTTCTTTTGGTTTTCAATATCTCTCACAATCATCTATCAGGACCAATACCGCATGGAACGCAATTTGATACATTCGAGAGTAGTTCATTTGCGATGAATAATGGTTTGTGTGGAAGCCCCTTGCCAAATAAATGCACAAATGGTGAGGATGCTCCACCACCACCATCATCTTTCAAAGTGGATAATGAAGAAGAGTGTCTCTTCAACTTGGATTGGAGAATCATGTTGGTTGGCACTGGAGTCGGGTTTTCGGGTGGTATTGTGATAGAGAACTTGATCATTGATGAGAAGAGGATGTGGTTCTTGTGCTACTCCAAGAAAATGGCAAAAGGATGGAAAAAGGTGAGGAAAGCCCTTGCAGACAAGAAAATATGCAGCTAGATATTTAATGCCCTATCTTTTAAGTAGATCATCGAGAAAAGTTATACATGCATATGTGAAGATTCCGATCTATGTTTATTTGCTATAGTAACATGGAGATGTTGTTTTCTTGCTCATGAAAGTTATAATTCTTTTGAAGATTCTAACCTGTGTCTATCCATATATGCATCGGCAATGAATGAATGTTCTGTTGTAACATAGAGACGTAATTGAGATGAGTAGATACTATTGAAAAGCCAATTAATATACATCGGGGACAGCGTTGCAAAACATTTTGTTGTCCATGGAAACCAAGAAGATTGGAATAAAGGTTCTCTTGGTTCACAGGTAGAAAAAGCCTTGCTTTTGTTCATTTGAATGTATATTCGACGGAACTTTCATAACAGAGCATTAGCAATCTGTGTAGTGTCAAGATATTCATGTCAGTTATTTATGTCATTTTCTGTTGGTAGATCAATGTTACGCTATGATTGATTACAAATTGTTTCTTCTTTAAAATGAACGAAAACATGTCAATTTCGAGTGTAGTCGTATCAAGTTTGTGCTTTTCTTGGAAAATTTGTATTTATGCTCGTATCACCAAGGAGATGCCACTTCCCATGCTCTTCCAGACATTAGCTTGCAATTTAAGTGAATTACCAAGAGCTTTGAAACTATTTTTTCTTTAAACTAATATGGTATCCTACACGAAAGATAATTTCATAGAGATCATCTTAAGTTAAATGTAAAATTCTTTGCTTAAGGAGCATATAATTTAAAAAGTGATTTAGTTTTATGAGTATAAACGTAAACACGAAATCTAAAAATCAACGATTTTAACAGAGTTTCTTGAATTGATCATAAAAATCCGTTTTATAGGATCCGAATGAGCAAGCGCCAGGGAAGTCCCATCTCTATACTCATCCCACCCCTGCGAAGTGCAGGGCAAGGTTGGTTATTAGAACGATGAGAAAAGGATTATATTTCTGCCAGCTCATTTAATAAGAAATGACGAAAAATATGGCAAAAGAGCAGAGATAAGTTTGTACTAAATTAATAACAATAGTGATAGATTGAAACTGACTCACAAACTTTATTTAGAAGTAGGACCTTTGTGTTTAATTTTTTTAAAATATAACTATTATTTAATGTTGATCAGTCTGAATGTTTAAAAACCTACACATATGAACTCTTCTTACCATTGGAAGGCCTTGAGGTGGAAGAAGCCCTTGTCTTTTGGCACGCTCTCGTCTGGAGCAGTGCCATCATGCCTAGGTATCAGTTCAACCTTTGGATTATGGCAAAGGGTAGGCTTCCTACCTGTTGACACCTAAATTTTTGCCCAAAAATATTTCATGTTAAATTCTTGCATATAGATTATTTAGGCATTTAATATAGTGTTTTAAATGGAAGATGTTTTTCCTTAAAAAAAAAAAAAAAAAAATTAAAAAAGAAAAAAAGTTTTAAAAAAAAGAAAAAAAAAGAAAAAGTTGGGGCCAATGATCTAAATGTGACTAGCCAAGCCCAAGAGGTCAAATTGGAATTAAAATGGCAAATTGGGGCCAAAATCCAATTTCCAAAAGTTGAGGGACCAATTCGCAAATTTTGCAAAATTTGTGCCCGAGCCCGTAAATCATCATATTGGTCACCAATTAAGTTGAAATTGAAGTTGGGCCAACTCGAATCAATCAAATCAAGCCAAAAAGACCAAATTTGCCTTGAATTGGGTATTTTCGGATAAGAAAATGGCTAACTTTGAGGGACATTTTTGCAAACTTGGGTGGGCAAAATTGCAAAATCCGGTTGAGATATTAAACTACTATACATTTACTTGCGAATTGATCAAAAACCGCAGCCAAATTAATGGATTAAAGCACTCAAACTAGTTACCAAAACCCAGCCCACGATTAGGTCTTAATTCGGAGCTGCTAAGTAGGCATATTGGTGGCCCCACCATATCCTCCTCACCTGCCCAACCAGCCCGATCTCTGCACGTGATGGAAGACCATCATTGGTACTGCAAGTGGACGAAAAATCGCCAGGGAGAAGCTGCTGAAAACAACGGAAAATCGCAGCAAAACCTGCGCACTCAACAGCTGCAGAATTGAAAAATTGGCTAAGTCAGAGAGTGGGTGAAGTAGCCCTATTGACAGGCCTGGTAGGTGGACAAAAGGCTGACCCAAAATCCTCTAATTCAGGGGATAAGATCTACGAAATGAGCTCTTTTTCAAGGATGAGATAGAGGAGATGAGGGGGAGAGGATAGAGTTCGCGGTCGTCCCCAAAAAGGCTCTCAGACGCAACTCCAAAAAAAAAACCCAGAAAATCCAAACTGACCTTGAGAGAGAAAAGTGAGATTTTCATAACCCTGCGGCTAAAATTAGCCAAAACCTTCAACTAGAGAGTGAAACTTAATTCCAAGATCTTTCTATCCATAGGTCGCACGTATTAAATGGAGATCGGGAAGGCCTCCTAAAGCCCCCCGAAAAACACCCTCCAGGCGGGCCAGGAAACACTGAAATTTTTTCCAAGTGTTGAGTCCAGTTGGTCACGAGTGATGAAAAGGCAGTGTTTTTGAGAAATTTGAGAAACAAATGAGGAAAATATTGACTTCTACCCCAAACTAGAATACATATAGTTTGGCTTGGTGTCAATTTTTCCAACAAAAGACGTCTTGAAGTCTAATTTTATAGGTCAACAAAAACCTTCGTTGTCAGTTCTTCTTTTCTGCAGATCTCATTTCCAGTTGAAGAAGGCAACTTCCACGTGCTTCCAGAGGACAATTTCTCGGTTTCCTTGACCAAGAACCACTTGAAAACGAAACTAGGAAGTAATTTAATTATCCTAGATGTACGTATTTTCGAGTTTGAGCATGTTTTGATCATGAAAATCAAGAGGGAAACCAGCCCGGAAAACTGATTTCTGAGGTTGAAATTTTTCTAAGTGTTTGAAATCTCTTCAAGAGTGTTGCATGTGTGCTTCTTGGAGAGGTCGTTTTGATGTTGTTCAGTGCGTCATTCTCTGTGATGTTTATTCCATTTGAAAGCTCATGTTACCTACTTTCACTCGGATCAAGTAATGTTTCCTTTAGATCTCGTATGCGATGAGTGTCGGGGCTTGAATATGGGCATGTAACCTGTTTGTTTGACTTGGGTTCAAACCCAGATTTGCAAAATCAGTTCAAACTCGTGTATTTGAGGATGATTTTAGCTTGGTTCTAGTGTGTTTTTAGCTATGATTTCTATCTAATCTTGTTCTTTGTATGTGGTAGTATAATCTTAATACTTTAGTTCCACATGAGATTGCTTATGAGTGGAGATTGAAGGCTGCAAACATGGCTCGAGGAGGCTATTGGGGCTAGTTTAATGCACACCAAGTATTCGACAAAATGCCCAAACTAAGCTTCGATCTTGAAACGGTCGATTTGAGCTTGATTATTGTGATATTCATGTGATGTGTTACTCCATGTTAGCATAGATCGGATTAAGGAATTATTATTATTTAAAAAATAATAATTAAAAAATAGAAAAATATCAAAATTTCAAAAATATCAAAAAAATGTTAGATAGCATCAAATTAGGATATAAATGACATATATGAAATTTTCCTAATTTTAAAAGGTCATTTTCCTAATTTAATGCTATTTTGGTATTTTATAACCATTTTTGTAAATAATCAATTTTGCGTAGATTAAAACTATTTAAAGTAATTTCATGCATATAGAGTAATTGCATGCATATTTGAATTCTCATTTTGCTCATGGGGTCCTGTCCCGGGGCGTGATAACAAAACCATGTAATATTATTTGCTCGACTTGTATCGGGTTTACCTTTTCCGCGTTTATTTTCAAGTCATTTCAATTTCTTAGATGTTTACTTACGCGTCGCTTTTCATTAATTTGAGTATACATTTCTCTTCTAAATTATGTTAGGATTAGTCTAGACATTAAAAAAACTACAAAAACATTTGCATGGACACTTGGTGGTTTCATAAAGATTATAATTGGTAATCAAGAATGTGTGGCCATTTAGATAAATAACTTTCCAAGTTAGTGGTACGCAAGGGCGCTAATAGAAACATTGGCGTAAACAAGTCCCCTGTTCTAGAAATCTCTGGTTGCGTAGGAATCGAGACACCACTCCCGTGTCTCGATTGGTTTCTAGCCGACCCCAATAGGCTAGTGACGACTCCTAGAAATATTTAGGTTGTTAAGAATTGAAATATGAAATCCAACGTCGCGAGGTATGGGCTTGGGAGAGCCGCGCCTAATTTAGGGCCATTGGTCCGCTTCTTTAGGCAAATACCCCTAAACCTTCTTCCTTTTCCCCCGGATGGAAAAAAAGAGGTCGTGACACTACCCAAGCTCTTTTGCTGTCTAATGGTAGGATTGATAGTGGATCCTATCCTTTTTGCAATGAAGTGCCTGATTCTATGCACCATCTCTTTTTTGGGTGTCGTGTCATGGCCTGCATTGCTTTTTTTTTTTTTTGGGCGGCCTAATGCAATCTTGGCGCAACAGGTCTTGGGCTGAAAATCTTCATTGGGCCACTACCTTGCCGACGGGCAAGGATTTTTTTAAGAGCATTGCCCGTTTTTTTCTTTTGGGGCGCTTTGTCATATCATTTGAAAGAACATGAACAACATTCTCTTTAGAAATGAGCCCCTTTCCGTCCCGGCCATGAAGAATCATCTTTTCAAAATTGTTAAAGACAAAGCTCTCACCTTCAGGAATGTGGAGGATTCTACTCGGAACAGGAGGTTGCAGTGCAACTGGGGTTGTGACCCAATTATCTTCTCTTCTAGAGATCTTGATTCTCCTACCTGAGGATTCCTTAGTGCCCGGTGCCTCTTCTCGGTTTTGCCTCTCACTCAAGGTTGTTGTGGCCTCTGTAGGGGGCATCTTTCCCTCATGCCTGCTCATTGTGTGCATGTTGTATCTGGCTGCCGGTTATTTATGCCATGCCTGTGCTTCTAGTCTTTTAGGCGTTTAGCTTTTGCCGATTGTCTCTGGTTGACGATTGTCCTTGCCGTCTTTGCTCTTTCTTGCTTTCTCTTTTACATCTTGGCATCCTTCCACTCATAATGATCTATCTCATCTTAAGTGTAAGTTTTTGGTGCCTTGATCTTTTGTAAAGTTTGGTCATGCCCCAATATACTAATTATTCCTACCAAAAAAAAAAAAAACTCTTAACTTTATCTAAAATCATTGGAAAGGTTCTTTTTTTCTATAGAATTTTGTGATGTTGGAATATGTTTTTACTGAATCATCCTTTACAGAATTATGGGAAAATTCATATGACTCTAATATGTCATAGTGATATAGGATAATCTATTTCAAAAATGAATTGGAAAATTCAAATGTGACATGTCAAGTTGGTGTTATAAAAGGTTTGATGATTTCATGAAAAAATGTTATGCCGTTTCATGTTATTTATCAATATAGGGAAAAATGGTTCGAAAAGTCCTAAACTTATTACACTTTTTCCAATTCGGTCATAAATTTTTTAACTTATGCGAATTGAGTTCTAAACAATTTTCATGTTTTGCCAATTAAATTCATTTTGTTAATTTTAGCCGGATATCGCTTATGTGGACGTCAGCTGTCCTATATGGCATAGCTAGTGTGGACGCGGATAAATTTTTCCATGACCTATCAATTCATAAAGAGCATGTCACGGGCCTCTCCATGCTTAATGAAGGGCATGTCATAGAACATAAATTAATGAAAATTGTAAAGTAATGGGCTACTCCATCCACGAGAAACTTTGGCCAGTAAACGTTGGCTCCACGTTATACTAGGGAAAAAAGAAAGGAAAGGAAAAAATAATTGATTTGAAAACTTGCCTGGAATTCCAAGATGAGTGGTGTGAATCCACTATCTCTTCAATGGAAAATTCGACTTTTCGTCTCTTAATTTATGTGCTTTTTTCGGGTTAAGGTCTTGAACTTTCAATTAATCTAATCAAGTACAGCCCCTGCCACCAATCCTAATAAATTTGAGCCGATGTCTCCGTCAAACCGTTCGAGAGTACGAAGTGGGAAAAGAAGACTTGCTCTTGGGGACAAGTTAGTGCTAAAATGTCTTTCCTCAATGAATATTTAGGTTGAGTGTAATAATTTAGGCTACATGAAACTTATATAAATTACCAAAATGCGCATCTTTATTTTCCACCTTCAAAAGACTCAAAGGTTCATGGAACCAATTGAAAGAACTACTAGAAAGTTTTGTCTAGGAAGCTTTATCGCCTCCTTCTAAAGGGGAAAAAGAGAGAGACAAGAGAGAAGAAAGGTTGACTAGAAAACCTGCTTGCAATTTCAAAATGAGCAGTGTACCCGTTAAAGGTGATTCTACTTTTCTTCCCTGAATATACGTACTTTTTTAGTTGAGCGATTGAACTTTAACATATCTATTCAGATCCTTTAACTTTCATAATTTTTTTAGTCAAATTTAACCTTCGATACCAATTTTGATAATTTTGAACTGAAGTGGTTGCTGGATTACATCACAGCAAGATGTGGAAAAAAATTACCTTTGCAGCCAAGTCTAGGCAAAATTGGGTCATTACAAGATGATTAGTTGATGCGAGAATTTGTGCCAAAATATCCCTCCTATATTTTCACCTTGTTCAAAAGACAGAAAGGAACTAATTGAAATAAGTGAAAATTCCAAAAGAACTCAAAGTGCCATCAATGTCTCAAATATGAGCCTAAAGTGAACCTTGTTTAATTTTTTTTTTTTGTCGGTTCTACTCTATTCCTACTCTACACTCACTCTCAGACTTTTGCTCTGCCTCTTGCTGGGAGTGGGAGTCAAAACCCACTCCTGAAACTTACGCGTCCCCACTCCATCCCTCCTTGAGAAGGTGGGGATTTGAACCCCTCACCTCCTCCTTCCATGTTGGAAGCGTGGCCACTGGGGCGAATCCCAGTGGTTACCTTGTTTAGAATTTGAAGTGCCCTTATTTTCTCAAATAATAGCTTAAAGTGACCATATCGGTTTCAAAGAAAAACCTAACATTACCGGCTATTCAAGGGCATTTTTGTCCTCTACGTTTTCTTATTTTCTTCCTTTTTTTTTTTTTTTTTTTTTTTTTGTTCTTTCCATAAAAACAACAAACTAAAAAAAAGATTAAAACTTTAAAAAAGAAGAAGAGAAAACACATATTTGACCTTTACCAAAAAAAAAAAAAAACATATTTGAAAAAAAGAAAAGAAAAGGCAACCCTCTCGCCTATGGCTGCCACCTCGTTATTGATGGGTTGTCGACCATGGCTAGCAAGGTCACTAGCGCCTTGGTGAGGGGTGGCAAGCCTCGCCCGCCAACCCTCAACAAGGCATTGGTGACCCTGCTACCCATGGCAGATGCTCCACGAGTGATGAGCTGGCGACCAAAGGCGAGCGAGGGCCGGGCGCTCTACTACCTGTAATTTTTTTCCCAATTTTAGCCTTTGTCTTTTCTTTTTTTTTTATAGCTTTTTTTGAAAAAGAGAAAAAAGGAAAAAGAAGGAAAATAAGAAAAAGTAAATTATGAAAATGCCCTTGACCAACTAATGAAACCAGCTCCCTAGTGTTCGAAGTTATGGTACTAGAGAGTAGGAGTGTGCAACAGGAACAATCCAAATTGGGAACTGCCTGAACCTGACCAGATCGATTGTTGGTTCCCATGAGCGGCAGTCTAGTTTGCAATTCCAAGGTGAGAATCGAACCGACTGGACCGATTGCAATTGGCGTTGTAATGGAGATAGCAACTTCACATGTGTCCAAGAGGCCACCAAAACTTTTATTGTTCCTCTCTACTTAAAGAAGAAGCCCACTTGTTAGTTTCTTCTTCTATTTGATGTGGGACTAAGACTCCAAGAGCCACACTCTCATTCCTTATGCTCACTCTCACACACACTCTCTCTCTCTCTTGCTCCCCTCGCTTGCAAGAGACAAGGTACTTCAAGACTCCAAAAGTCTCACATCGAGCAAATACTCAAAGATCATAAGAGAGATTTGTCTATAAAACCCAAGCCAAGCATGACCTTTAGACATATCATTCATGACCTTTTTGATTAAGATTGAGCGTGAAATACATGAAATGTGATCGATGCTCACACAAGTGGAGTTTGAATTTTTTGCACGTGGGAACAAGTGCGATAAGTTCTATTGGATTACCAAGAGCTGAACTAGATCAATCAGTTCGGAGCACGGTCACTCTTTAGTAAAAAAAAAAAAAGTGGAAGGCCAGTTCCCAGTCCTAGGACCAAACGGGCCAGTCTCTAGTTCCCAATTTTGGGAACTAGTTCTCTCGATCTAGTTCCCAATTTCACCTTGGAACTAGACCAGACTGGGAACCGATCGCTCTTACTAGAGAGCCAACTGCTCCTGAGGTCGAGGCCAATGATGCAATCGATTGTGTTGGTCCTAATATGCCTCTTGAGTAGCATCAAGAGTGAGCTCTCTCCAACATGGCATGCTTGCTTTCGCAAAGCGAGTATGAAATTAGAACACCGCGATGAAAACGACCCAAGTAGAAAGCATGTGCGGTATTGAGGTTGACATGATTATGTTGTTCTCTTTGTGCTTTTTTATTAGAGCGCGTATGTCAGAGAGCAAGAAGAGATTGCAATGTCACAGCTCTTATACTAGGCAATTTTTGTGAATAGGAATTTTGGTGCTCCTTAGCCCTGCACGCATACATGGTAAAGGATCTTATTATTAGGAGATGGGTTTATCAAGAGAATTCATATGTTACTCTTGGGCTATTCAGAAAATGCTCAGCATATTGCCTCTCACTGCCTTTCCTTTAAAAAAAATAAAAATAAATAATGTCGATATGTATAAGCATATTGAGGTATCATCATCATTATTAATTTATTACTACAAAAAGAGAAAGAAATGGTCACACATCCACAAGGTAGAAATTTCAGGTTGAATTCTCATGCCGTGATTGATGGTTCATGTGCAATCATGATTGCATGGTTGGTCCATCAAAATGGCATCTCATTTCCTTTTCCACATATAGACCAAAATTGAGAGACCCGCACAAAGACTTTTACCACTTTTAGATTGACAAACAAAAGTCATTTTACATTCTTTTTTTCAAAAAGCTTACAATTTAACATATGATTGTCATAATCACGCATTATCCTTATTCAATACAATACGTATTTGATCTTTGTCTTATTTTTGATCTAGTTGGTAAACTTGAAATTGCTACCCAAAACCACCAAGTTAATCGTACCAAATTGACATGAGGAAGTACATTCTCAAGATCGCCTAGAAAAATATGTACAGTACTTCACTACCAAATTACAAAAAAAAAAAAAATGTTACATAGAAGTTTTTTTTTTTTTTTTTCTGGGGTTTGTTTGTTGAACTCAAAAGTTAAGTTGCAATGCCGAAACTTAGATTAAGAAGCTAGGTACAAAAATATTATTATACCCCCCCTTTTGTTTTAACCCTTAGATATACATGCACAAACAGGGTTCTAGCAAATCTTGTGCAGGATTACATTCACAAGATGTTCGTGACTTGCAAGTTGAAGTGGCAATCTCAGATTCTCAACTTAGTGGAAGACTTGGGAGACGACTTTCGAGTCAAGGTAAGGTTGACATGTTACGTTGAATAAGGACTCAATGATGAAATGCAATGTTGACTTCACTTACACGGCACGCATTCTAATTAATAGGTACAGCAAGTGCCTCAAATTTTCCAAAGTATTTCTGTGATTATTCCATTCATTGCTTTATATCATTAATCATTGTGATACACCTTTTATTTTCCTAACCTTTAATGGTTTCTTCTGAGGAAGGGATCAATTTGCAATCAAAGAAGTGGAATCACCTAATTTACATATAGCATAAACAAATACCAAGTATCGGGGCATGATCCAATGAGATTAACTCAACAGTTAAAGAATGAACATAGGATATAAACAATTTCCATCTTCGGGTTATCCGCCTTAGTGTTGAATCATTTTATTACTTAGTCCATACATATGAGTTCCATGCACCTGTGAGTTAATTATCTATGACGTACATCATTGTCATGGAAAAGGGAGTACTAAGGCAATGCTAGTTCATTCATTATGCTTTATAAGATTGAGTGAGTTGGACCGAGACCAAATTGAAAGACTAACAACTTGTTCAAATCATTTTAGTCCTCTTCAAATGGTTTTTATAGCTTAATGGGTGCAAGTAATCTCACAAGCCTAGTTGGTCAGTCGCTTTAGCCCTATTTGGAATGGAACAACATTTGCAATTTGTTATTTATCCTATGTTCCATATGTTTTTTAAGGGGCCGGAGCACACTTATATCAAACAATGTAACTTGATTTGTTTCGTTTAATGTCATTCCGGTTTTCCTCGAAAGAAAGGGAGAAGAAAAGCTTCACCTCTAATGTTTAGGCATTCATCATTCTTTTTCTTTTTCTTTTTTCCTTTTTTAGATTATTATCACTTCAAATGTTAATTTTGACGTGAGAATATTTTATTCCCGTTCTTCACTCCTATTGTATAACAACACTAGCATTTTATCCCGTACAATGCCATGATACTTGAAATAACATCTTTAAGAAGTCATGAATATTTACATATTTTAAGCATGGAAGTTTGAAAAGTATTGTCCAATTGTAATGGCATTGTGATACTCTACGCCATCCCATGAGTAGCAATCTCCATGTGACCCCAATAAACCTTCGCATAAACACATTGAAAATATGTTTTGTTGGTTTTGAAACTTGGTCGAATTCCATCAAGGCAAAGCTCTCATCCGGATGGCATGGTGGCTTGGCAAGTGAAGTGTGAATTGAAATAAGAAGGACGAATGAGTAAGAAGTGCATAGAGTAAAGACACCATGATCTCTATTTTTGTTACCGAAGCTGGTTAATATAGGAAAAGGTTGGGCCTGACTGTGATTTCTGTTTAGAGACAGTTTGGAAAAAGCTGTTTTTTGTCACCTTGGCATTAAAGATTCTACTACTAATGTAATTGCAGGATTTTGTTGAATATTGTACTTAGCATAAAAAAGAGAGATGTTCTTTCAGCAATGTAAAATGGGAGGGGCTAAAAGTTTGGTTTTTGTGGGGAATAGCATAATGTAGGTAGTGAAGGTAAAGTTAAAGCAAGAAGCAATTCAAAATGTAGCTGTTTATTTATTAATCATACTGAATTTGCAAGGCAATATGTATTGAGTATATCTCTTATTGTCTTAGCTAAAATTGTTATGTAACTAGACGAGAGGAAAAGAACAACTTAGTTTAGAGTTCTTTCATTGCAGAATGTGTGGGGTGTAAAGATGCAATTTGATTTCTAATTACAGAGTGGGCTACCAGTAGAGTTAGTTTTTTACATAGTAAATAGTTGACATTTCTAGTTATGCTGGAATTATGTTATTTTTTAAGTTTTGGCAAGGTGGATATACAACTAATATCCTCTAAAACTCAATTCATTTTGTGGTTGTTGATTTTATGGTATCTCTAGCTTTTTGAGGCTGCATTGTTCATGTCACATATATATGGTAATTTTTCTTTCCATACAAACAACACGACACTCTTTCAGCATACTTATGCCAATTAGAATTTGATTTGTTGATAAATTACCTCAAAATAAGAGAAATTATTTCACCTTCGATATTAAGTGAGTGCTTGCTTTAGAGATTTGTCTGGTCAAAGAAAAATTTATGTTCTATGTAACTCTTTTTGAAAAAAAGAAAAGAAAAGAAAACAAGTGTTATTCTTAATCGAGAAATTAGACACTACATAGAAATAGCAAAATTTAAATGATAGAAAGTGAATAAATTTAGAGTCCATCACTTTAAATTTCGAATTGCCGATTAAGGTAATTTTTGCCTCTTTAGTGAAAAATAGGTGGATTTAGACATGACGTGAGTAGGACTGATTAATTCATAGCTCGGTCCGATTTCGAGGTGGAACCAAGAACCGGACCAGGAGAACCAGTTCCGGATTTCAAGATTGGGAACCGAACTGACTGGTCCGGGACCTGGGGAACCAAACCGATCGGCCGATCTGGTCGGGTCCGGTGGAACCCGTAAATTTGCTATTTTGGGTCAAAAATAAAATGAAAAATGAGAGAAATTGGAATGAATAAGAGTTTATTTCTTAAGAAATTTTAAGAAATATGTTATATATATAAAATTAAATCAGGTTCGATCAGTCCGGTTCCCACCTTTGGAATTGAGAATCGGATCGACCGGCCACCGATTCCAAAAATGGGAACCGAGAAGTGGACCATTCTCTTTGGGACCGTCCAAAATCAATCGATCCGGTTTGGTTTAGGCAATTTTGGGTTCGGACGCTTTCCGTTGCACCACCCAAGACGCTGGTGGTGGTCGCCCGACCCAAAGACGAAAGTTCGCATTTTTATTTTAAGGCAAATGTTTTTCCTGCAAGTTCTTACGTACGCAACACTCTCCCTGCCAATTTTCTCTCTCGCTGCGTTGCATATTCCAGCAGATCGGAGGGACATTGGAGCTCTCGTCTCGTGGGATCATCGGAGAACCCGAGGTTCGTGCGTCGCTTCTCTTCGATTCGACCAATTCCCTCTTCTTAGTTTCTCCGAATCGTGGAATCACCAGGTGGTCTGGTCTGCTCTTTCTGGCCTCTAGACGGTCCGTGTCCCACGTCATTGCGGCCTGATTTCGGTTCTTCTTTCGCGACTAGCTTGCTTGCGATCTGGGTCGAGTTGGGTTCGCGTTGATTCTTGTTTTTTCGGTTCCGGGAAGTCGCCGTGATTCCTCGGCATCCGTCCGCAATGGAGGCAATTCTACGTTTCGAGGATGCGTGAGATGTAGAAATTTCGAGTGTGGTCGAGCGAATGGGCAAGCTCGCGACCTAGAAGAGATTCGTGGGTTTCTTCCTCCCTGTGTTCGAGAGAGTGACGCTGGGCTGAATGTCGATTAAGAGTTGATTGAGTTGATTTGTCATTTACATTTCACAGAAAAAGGAGGTTTCAGTGTCAGTCTCGATCAGTCTCCATCCCTGACTTAATTGTATGCTTTATCATGAAGTCGTTTCATTACTTGCGCTAGAGGAAATTAGAACGAAATCCATATGGGTATCATCCTAAGTTGAGATATATCCTTGGATGCTCTTTTTCTGAGTCTTTTTTTCTTTCATTTGCAGGTCGCTTTCTACATTGCTTTGCTCTCAAGTGCATACCACATTTACACGAAATGCACGGATGAAACTAATCTTCCTTGCTTAATTATTCTACGTGGTGGTCTGCCAGTGCCTAGAGCATAGTCAATTTTCAGTTTTTGTTGGCTTGTTTCGAGAGAAGGTGTGGAAACGATTAAATTTTGTCTTTTTAGCCTAAATTCGACGGTTCCTAGCTGAGGTACTGCCATGGAATGTATTCAAAGTATGTCTCAAGTGGCAGCTGGAAATGAACTCGCTCAAATGCCTCTGATACCTGGGCTTCCTGATGACGTCGCTCTTTCCTGCTTGGCAAGACTTCCACGGAAGTTCCACACAGTCTTGAATGCGTGTCTAAGCGATGGAGAGATGTAGTTTGTAGTGATGAGTGGTATTCTTACAGGAGAAAGCATAAACTTGATGAAGCATGGATCTACGCTTTGTGTAGAGACAAACATGAACGTAGTTTCTGTTATGTGTTAGACCCCAATTCCTCGCGAAGATGTTGGAAGCACATTCAAGGCATTCCCCCACAAATTTCAAAGCGAAAAGGCAGGGGATTTGAAACGCTGGGGAAGAAGATTTACTTTTTGGGATGTTGTGGTTGGGTTGAAGAGCCTACTGATGAAGTGTACTGCTATGATGTTTCTGCCAACACATGGAATGAAACTACTTCATTGTCGATTGCGAGGTACATGGTGATATTAATGTTCTTAATCTATAAAATTGGCCATGCACTGTCTTTGCGTGTTGAAACACTGCGGTTTTCTTTTATTTTCCTGGGCATGGCGTTTCTTGCTATCATTTAGTTTAATCTTCTTTGTAGGGCTTGGATCTGAATTTCTACTCAACGAAAGATTGGCCTTTTTTCTCCTTATTCATCTATAAGTGCAAAACTTTGCAGATAATGATGTTTTGGTATTCTAGACATGTGTTAGGACAATTCATCTTCATGAGGACACATATTAGAATGCTAGGGAAAATATAGCAGCAATAGAACTTGATAGACACAATAGAGGAGGAAGTAGTAAGTAAATAACCTCTGAAACTCTATGCGGTAGGAGAGAACTTATGATCTCTATGATACATTGTCACCCATAAGGGAATGATAATGAATCCTCATGCTCTTGACTGGTGGTGGTGTTTCTTGCCTTCTACCAGATGGGAAATATAAGAACAATAAAAGCTGGTGACTTGATTGTTTGATGGGAATTTTGTGTAGACTGAACTTCCACAGGTTTCTTTTTTCTTTTTTCATGCACTGAAGGTTATATAGCTTCTTATCTGATTCAGTTAAGCTCTTCAGGTGCTATTTTGCTTGTGAAGTCTTGGATGAGAAAATTTATGCAATTGGGGGTAGGTACAGATCTTAGTGGTCCCAATTCTTGGGACACTTATGATCCCAGCATAAATGGTTGGATCTCTCACGTGGACCCTAACCTTGTTCCTGACATAGAAGATTCTGTGGTATTGGATGGGCAAATATATATCCGATGCGGTGGTTCTTCACTTTTGTCTCATGTCTATGCCATCGTGTATGAACCATCGAGGGGCTCGTGGCAACATGTGGATGCTGACATTGCGTCTGGCTGGAAAGGTCCAGCAGTCGTCATAGATGGGACTCTTTATGTGTTGGATCAAAGTTCAGGACTAAGGCTGATGAAGTGGCAGAAGGAAAGCAAGGATTGGGTGGTGGTTAAGAGATTGTCACAGCTATTAACTCAACCTCCTTGCCGACTTGTTGCAATTGGCAAGAGATTATTTGTCATAGGGAAGGGGCTTAGCACGCTGGTGTTCGATGTGGACCAGAGTGAAAACGCAGGAAGAATAATGGTGGGATCTTCCATATCCAAGTTGACTTCTGATTATGATGTAATTAGCTGTAAAGTTGTAGCACTATAAAGTTGCTCGGGCTCATTTAAATTCTTGTTGGATTGTCATTTGTGACCCCAAAGGCCCCCTTTTTTATGATGTTTGTGGTCAGTAAATATGTTGGGTTGTTCTTTCTGAGAATGGACGCCGAAGAAGTGAATGTAAATTACTTTTGTAAATATGAACAAGGTTGTTCCTGCTACATTAGTTGACATTTTAGAGAAATGGATAGCGGTTTTTCTTTTCTACACGTAAGTGTGGATAGCGGTTTTCGTGAAAACGCTGCTCTGATCCATCCTGCATTTCCAAGATTTCACAAGTTGTCATAGACTTGTAGTAACAACCTCACTAGAGAGAGATTCCGACCCAAAATCTAAAACGACGAAGTGAATACAGGCGATTGAAAATAGCGTGAAAAATTATGGTTTTTTTAGTGGTTCCGGCATTGGTCTCGTTGTTTTTTGACGAGTTTGGTTCCCACTGTTTTGTTTTTGTGCATGATGAACGTAGCCTATTCATTCACTTAGAAACAGCTACCGATTGAGAGATGCCGGTACGATATTGACGTGAAGATTGTCGGAAGAGGCCCTTCGTCTCCGTGCTGCTCCAGGAGGAGTTGATGCGTTCAGAAGGAACGGAAGAATTTCGATTCAGATGGATCGTAACGCATTCCGTGGGATGCGGTGACTGAACTTCTCAGATGAAAATGCCTACAAAAGGTACCTGTGTGACATGCACGTATGCCGGCCAGCTACTTATCGAGCACTAAGAAGGATAAAAGATGATATGATACAAAACTTGAAGGGATAATGACCCAAATGATTCTTGAATTTTAATCTAATATGTAATGTAATCATTAAACTTTTAATTTGTAATGTACAATATGATTCTTGAACTTTTCATTTAAGTTTATGTGTTCAATTTAATCTCTAAACATTATAAATAATATCACCATATTGAACAAATGAAAAAACAAACGTCACATGGGCCAAGGATGAAAAAGGCCGCTGAGGCCGAGAAGGAAGATAAGTAGTGAGGCCGGTTCATTTTTTGGTTAAAAGCATGTTTTTAATGAGTATTTAACTCAGTCAATTTTTAGACGACCTTAGTTTTTGAGAGTTCCATCTGTATTTTGACATTCTCTCTTTTCTTTCTCTTTCTTTTTCTTCTGTGAGTTAGAATTATTTTTTTCTTTTGACGTCTCTCGCCATGCAGATATTAGACTGCTGTTGGAAATGGAATTTATGGAAATTTTTAGTGAGGCTTATCACATTGATAGTGTCGAAGACTACAATATAATTTAGCTATGTTTCGGGTGTGCATTTCAACTGTATCCATTACAAACATATCATAATGTTAATATTACCAAAGCACAATTTATGACTATTGACGAGGGCCTTAGGGGTACTCTTAACATTTTTCAAACGAAAATAATGAGGGGGCCATATTTTTGTTTTGTTCTTACTGCTTTTTGGTAGATTTCGTTTTTAGTGGAGAAGCTTTTGTTGGCAATGATAAGCAATTTGAGTGTCGAAATTTCATTCTGGTTTGGGCGATTCATGCACTAGACACATCTGGAAAGACACCAGCACTAAATTTTGTCTATAGACCCGTGCTTTGCATGGCCAAAGTCTTGAGATGTGGATTGATATTGAAATCATTATTCTAGAAGTAATACTTGATATGTTGATATGACGAAATGGTGAAACTAAATCATTTGTGTGCACACAATGTTGTCCATACCACGTTTAGATAATACAAGAATAACCTAACGTTCTCATGCCGTGACTGATGGTTCGGGTGCAATCATGATTGCATAATTGGTCCATTAAAATGGCATCACATTTATTTTTCCACATATAGGCCAAAATTGAAAGACCCACAAAAAGACTTTTGCCACTTTGAATTGACAAACAAGGGTCATTTTATATTTATTTTTTTCAAAAAGTTAATGTTTTAACATATGATTGTACTGATCATGCACGATTCATAAAATTATTGAATACAATACGTATTTGGTCTTTGTCTTATCTCTATTTAGTTGGTTCAGATGGTCAGAAATTTTCTACTTTCCTTGTAGACTTGGGCTTAAACCCTATTAGGAGCACTCTGGAAATATAATCCCAATTCCACCAAATCTATATGATGTAATGCACCCTTAAGATCTCCCAACAAAATGAACTAATTGAAGTGCACGAAAGCGCCTTTGGATACCACTTCACCGCTAAATTACAAAAAAGAAAAGCTACGTAGGAGTGATCATTATGGGTTTTGTTGGTAGAACTCAAAAATCAAGTTGCAAAGCCAAAACTTATATTAGGAGGTGTGGTACAAAAGAATTGCTATACTTTAACTTTTTTTTTTTAAACTTTTCTTTTTAACCAATAGATATACATAAACAAGTAGGGTACTGGCAATTTTGTACAAGATTACATTGAGAAGATGTGTGTGACGTGCAAATTGATGCGGCCACCCCAAATTCTCAACTAGAGGAAGACTTGGAAGACGACTTTCGAGTCAAGGTACGGTTGATGACTTATGCTGAACGCGAAGTCGATGAAATACAAACATCGACTTTGCCTACACGGCAAGGATTTTGATCAATGGCATGACAAGTGCCTCAAATTCTGAAGAAGTTGAATCACATAATTTACACATAGCATAAACAAATACCAAGTATCGAGGCATGACCCAAGAGTTTAACTCCACGGTTGAAGAATAACAATTGGAATACATAATTCCATTTTAGGGTCATCCACCTTGGTATTTGACTCAATTTGTCCGTACATGAGAATTTTTTGCGTTTGCAATTCACCTATCTAAGATGGACTTCATTGTCGTGGAAAAAGGGAGTACCACTAGTTCATTCATTTTGCTTTGTAAGAATAAATGACTTGGACTAAGATCAAATTGAAAGACTAACTACTCATTCAAATCGTCTTAGTCCTCTTCGAATGGGCTTTTACTACTTAATAGGCACAAGTGTTGTCACGAGCCTAGTTGGGCGGTCACTTTGGCCCCATTTTTTTTTTTTTTTTTTTTTGTCGATCCTACTCTACTCTCATGCTAACTCTCACTCTCAGATTTTTGTTTTGCCTCTTTGCACGACTTGGGAGTCGAAACCCACACTTGAAACTAAACCTTCCCTAAGAAGGTGGGGATTCAAATCCCCCACCCCCTTCCATTTTGGAAGGGTGGCCAGTGGGCTTTGGCCCCACTTGGAATGGAACAATATTTCTATGTTCTAGATGTAACTTGATTTGTTTTGTTTAATGTAATTCTGTTATTCTCCACCTCCATCCTCATCCCACCTTGCGAAGTGCGGGGCAAGGTTGGCTATTAGAACGATGAGGAAAATGATTATATTTTTGCTAGTTCATTTAATAAGAACAACGAATAGATATGGCAAATGAGGAGAGATACGTTTGTAATTTACTAAGTTGGTACCGATAAATGACATTAGTGATAGATTGAAAATGATTCACAAACTTGCAATTAGAAGTAGGAATTACTAAGGAAAAGTGAATGATTTATAAGAATTTAGAAATGACCTTTGCATTTTTTAAATATAACAATTATTTAATACTGAACAGTGATTTTTTTTAAAAACCTACATATCCAAAATTTTAACTTCATTTCAAATCACTGAAATATTTTTTTTATAGAATTTTGTGATGTCAAAACACATTTTTACCAAATTATCAATTATGAGAAAAAAAAAGTCCATATGACTCAACATGTCACAAAGATATAGAATAATCTATGCGCATGAAATGGAAGGTCCAAACATGACATCCTAAGTTGGTGTTACGAAAGGTTTGATGATTTCTTTGAAAAAAATTGTTATGCTATTGCACGTTGATTTTCAGTATAAAGTGGAATAAAATCTGCTCTTTCCTATTCGTTTTTGAGTTTGATAAATGCATTGCTTATCAAGTAAGGGTGATCCTCCGTGACCTATTGATTCATAAAGAGCATGTCACGGGCTTCTTCATGCTTAATAAAGGGCATGTCTTAGAACACAAATTAATGAAATTGTAAAGTTATAGGCTAGCCCATCCACGTGAAACTTTGGCTAGGAAGCGTCGGATCCATGTTGTACCAGGAAAAAAAAAGAAAGGAAAAAGAAAAAAAAAAGATGGATTTAAAAAACTTGCCTAGAATTTCAAGATGAGCGGTGTGAACATCCGTCCACTATCTCTTGAAGGGAAAATTTGAACCTTAATTTTTGTGCTTTCTTTGGTTAAGGTCTTTTCAACTTTCAATTTATCTAATCATATCTAGCCCCTAGAACCGATTCTAATAAATTTGAATTGACGTGTCTGTCGGACCATTTTAGAGTATGAAGTGGGAAAGACAAACTTGCTTTTGTGGACTAGTGTCAAAAAGCATCTCCTTAAATGAATATATAGGTTGAGTATAATAATTCAGTCCAAACCAAGCTTCTATGAAGTGCCAAAATGCGCGTCCTTATTTTCAACCTTCAAAAGACACAAATTTTGATAAGTTCAAACATAGTATTTTTTTTCTTTTACAGTCAAGTCCATGTTCTTAGAATTTATCTAATTAAGTCTTTAAATTTGCATAATTTTTCTAATCAACCATGCCAATGTTCGAGCACACAAGTCAATGCCAAAATATGAGTCCTTAAAGAATATCAAGTTTGAGTGTAATTATTTAATCCACAGGCGAAACTACATCAAATACCAAAACGCGTCTCCTCCGCCTTGTTCAAAAGACACTTTAAAAAAGCAAAAGAAAGTTTCGTCTAGGAAGCTTTTTCTTCTCCCATCGTACAAGGGGTAAAAAGAGATGGATAAAAAAATAAAAAATAAACAACTTTTGACTAGAAAAATTGCTTGGAATTCCTGAATGAGCAGCGCACCGTTGTTTCGGACTTTCGGTCCACCATGTGCGAGCGGTAAAGTTGTACTTTTCCTCCCTTAATTTACACTCTTTTTTTCAATCGAGTTCTTGAACTTTTAATTCAATTAATCAATTCCTTAAACTTGCATAAAAATTTTAATTGAGTTTGATCTTTGGCACCAGTTCTGATAAGCTCGATCTAATGCGGCAATCAAATCATTTTAGAGTATGACGTGGAAAAAAATTAACCTCCATAAACAAACCACCATGGAAAATAATGTAAATGTTTTCCTTTAGGAAAAAGCCACGAAAAATCCCGAACTTTGCCTTAGAAAGTGACACATTTACCCCAAATTATTTTTCGTGACGTGAAAGACCCCAAACTTCTCAAACCGTGACACATTTACCCTATCAAGGGCATTTTTGTCTTTTTTTTCTATTTTTTCCTTCTTCTTTTTTCTGTTTTTCTTCTTCTTCCCTCTCGCCGGCCATGGCGGAGCCGGCGGAGGGAAGCCGGCGTCCGGTGAGGGCGGCCCTCGCCGACCCTCGCGGGCGTCGGGCGAGGGCCTACCTCGCCGGATCCAGTGGGGGCACCCCTCACGACACCGACGAGGGCGGGGACACCCTCTCTCGACCTTGCCGGCATCGAGCGAGGACGGCCCTTGCCAGACGCAGGCGAGGGCCGCTCGACGCCAGTGAGGGCAGGGACATCCTCGCCCGACCTCGTCGATGTCAGGCAAGGACGGCCCTCGCCGGATCCGGCGAGGGCACCCCTCACTAGGTGCGGGCACGAGGGCCGCCCTAGCCGACGCCGGCAAGGGTGACCCTCGCCCAATGCTAGCGAGGGCAGCCCTCGCCGGACACCGCCTTCCCTCTGTAGGCCCGGTGAGCGGAGGGAAGGGAAGAGAGAAAAAAAAAGAAAAAAATTTAAAAAAATAAAAAGACTAAAATGCCCTATAATTTTGGGGTAGATGTGTCACATAACAAAAGTTCAGGATTTTTGGTGTCACAAAAAAAAGTTTGGGATAAATGTGTCACGGTTGGCAAAATTTAGGGTTTTTCACGTCACAAAAAAAAGTTTTGGGTAAATATATCATTTTGGGCAAAGTTCGAGATTTTTCGTGACTTTTTCCCTTTCCTTTATGGAAATGCCACAGTTAAATTGTTTGCCTCCACGTACAAGGCATTGAGATGAAGAAAAGCTTCTTATTTTAAGTCATCCTCCGGCCTTATCCGAGGGTTGTGTCAACGTAAATTGATTGCAATTGGTGTAATTTCCTGAAAAATTACTCTTTGGGACACGAGGTCGCATACTAGTCTCTTGTGTTTTCCTTTTTGGTTTATTCTGTCAATACATTGGGGTAATCTCCTAGAATCCTCCTTTAAGACCTGCTTGATCACTAAACGATGGGATGTAAAATTGATTTCATTGACTGAAGGTTCAAAGAACCTAAAAAAGAACCTGCATCTTTGGGCAGCTCAACACTTGATGGAGAAGTGTTATTTCAACGCCAGTGGTTAGGTTGGTACAACTGGTTTGTAAGGAAGAAAATTCTTTCTTGAGGTTTGTCAAGTTTGTCTTTTTCTTTTCTTTTCTATGTGAAAAAGAAGTGGGAAGGGGACCATACCAATAATACTGGCAATGAATGGCAAGCACGGCACGACAAAATTTTCAATTCCCACGTGAATTTTTAATTATAGCTTTTTGACAAATGATGCCTCATCTATGTTTGGACTCTGGAGTCTCCCCGTCATTTCCGAGAAAGCATCGTCTGGCCTTTGCATCAGTAGATCAAAGTCATCCCCATCGTGGATCACATCAACCCTTCGTTCAAGTCTTCCGGTCAAGTCTTCTTCTTCTTCTTCTATCAAAGTCATCCCCATCGTGGATCACATCAGCCCTTCGGTCAAGTCTTCCGGTCAAGTCTTCTTCTTCTTCTTCTTCTTCTATCAAAGTCATCCCCATCGTGGATCACATCAGCCCTTCGGTCAAGTCTTCCGGTCAAGTCTTCTTCTTCGAGTTAGAGATGGAGAAACGCACAGGCTATCCATATGGACGAACAAACAACTATGAACAACTTCTGTACTTGAAATTTACCCTTGAAGTTATGAGTCAAATCAAAGGGCATGAACAATTACCTGGAAGCTTGTCGCCAATTTCCAACACGTCGCTGAAAGAAAAGAATGGATACTTTTAATAAAGTATGAAATATAGATAAAAAAAGAGAATGCCAAGCCCCTGTTGCTCTCGGGCCCTATATAATGAAAGAAATGTTCATGCGCCTAACATCCTGCAGTCTTCAAACCCATACAGAAGGCATACCTAAAATCAGTTTAAAGTATTGGGGTCTAGCACTATGAATGGCCAAGTAGCAAGAAATTTCCATTGCCAGAACCAATTGTTGCTGCCTATAAAAACCTTCTACGTTGCACTCGCCCTCGAAAACTCACTTCAGTAACCAAAATAACAGAAACAAAAGCAGAAAATATGGCAGCCTTATCATTATATCTGCTGCTTACTTGGATATTCTTGCTGTCTCTCTTTCGTACTAGGTTTGCTGAGGTACTTTGTCATGCGGACGAGAGCTCTGCCTTGATGGAATTCAAGAGAAGTTTCAGAACCAACACGACAGATTGGCGATGCATTCATCCAAAAGTCCATTCCTGGTCACTGGATGGAAGTGGAGATTGTTGTTCATGGGACGGCATCAAATGTGATGAAGTCACCGGCCGAGTGATCGCCCTCAACCTTAGTAGCAGTTGTCTCTCAGGCACCATGAGTCCTAACACCACTCTCTTTCGACTCGTTCACATGGAGTCGCTCAATCTCGCTTTCAACAGCTTCAACTTCTCCTCAATTCCGTACGGCTTCGGTAATCTTTCAAAGTTACAATACCTTAATCTCTCCTCCTCTGACTTTTCTGGTGAAATCCCTCACGATATCTCGCAACTCTCCAAGTTAGTTTCTCTTGATTTGTCCTCTTCTTCGTCTGAAACACTTCGTATGCCCAACATGGGCGGCTTCGTTCATAACTTGACTGGGCTAAAAGAACTTGATCTTTCTTTGGTAAGCTTGTCATCACCTTTCCCACCTATGCTAGCGAATTTCTCTTCCTTGACATTGCTCAGGCTAGCATCTTGCGAATTGAGTGGAAACTTTCTAGTCAGCATTTTCCAGCTGCCAAACTTAGAAGTCCTTTCCATTGCTGACAATTCCGACCTTTCTGGGTTTTTTCCCGAGCCACACTGGGGTTCTCCATTGAAATCCTTATACCTTTCCCGAACCAACTTCTCGGGAGAAATACCCTCTTCGATTGGAAATCTTAGTCTCTTGAATGAGTTAAGAGCCGAGAATTGCTATTTCTCAGGATCGCTTCCATCTTCAATGGGTAATCTTTCTCATCTCACTATTTTGGACTTTTACGCAAATAACTTGCAAGGTCAAATCCCTGTTTCCTTTGCTAATCTTACCCAGCTATTGGAGCTACAGCTCTCTAACAATAACTTGCAAGGTCCAGTCCCTGTTTCCTTTGCTAATCTTACCCAGCTATTGGAGCTATATCTCTTTGACAATAACTTGAGCGGTGATTTTTTGGAGTGGGTGGTCAACTTGACAAAACTCACCAGCTTGGACATTTCAGGTAATAGTTTCTTTTTGGTTATATTAAGCGCAATTGTGACGTCATCTATGCACTAGTCCACTCAATGGACGACAAGTGGCATTATGGGGGCCCACCATCATAAGTCTCTCTTTGCCGGTTCGGACGGATCTCTTTCCTCCTCCATCTACAACTCCATGGAACCCGATCTCTCGAGCTCAGTCGCTGCTTGCTCCCATCTCGACCATGACCAAAACCCCCACTGCGACAGCCGCAAGCAAAACTACCATCGCCGCCTCAAGAGCTTCGATTCCGGCAAGGGCCTGAGCTGGAAGGCCTTCTAGCACAACAAGTTCAGCTAGGTCCTGAACCACGAACAGCTTCTTCATCAACTTATTCTCCCTCAACTTCCTCAACTTTTTGACCGAAAGAAAAAAAAAAAAAAACTTCCTCAATTAATCCCCCGGGACGTCGTGATCTTGATGGTCGGATCGACGTGCATCTCGTCCTCCCGCAACCTCCTCAAATCCCTAATTTTCATATTGACGCTTCCATTGCACCCGAAGAACTCGGCCTACGCGCCGATCGAGCACGCGGGTGGTGGCCATCGATGAAGCTCAATTTTGCCAATCGACGAACTACTCGATGACGTAGTATGTCCCTCGCCGCCATAGGTGATGGGAGAGAGGATCGAGGTCTGCCTGAGTCGAGGTGTGAGGCCCAGAAAGCGTTCACATCCTCGACAACTAGGCCAGCCAGAAGGCCTTTCGGCTCAGGCCGACGCTGGAGGGTTAGGGTTTTGGGAAGGAGGGAGGAGGATAGGATGATCTTTGTGGCATACCTGGAGATCTTGAGAGCATTGTCGAGGTAGGCCTCGAGGCGGAGGAGGAAGTCGCCCTCTTTGGTTTTTCCCGTGGCCGTTGCGGCAGGGGTTTTGGTGGTCCAAGAAGATCGGTGCGAGAGGAGGAGAGCGAGAGAGACCTTCCAATTCTTGACAGTGCCCCCCCCCCAATGCCTATTTTTCTGAGTGGGCTACCGCATAATATTTTCACGCGAGGAGATTATTTAGTCTAAGAGAAAACGAAATTGAAATTGATGGGGTAACTAACGCTCTTTTGTCTTGTGTCTTTTTTTTTCTTTTTGTTTGGTAGGTAATCAGTTAAGCGGTGGATTTCCATCTTCATTTGAGAACCTAAAGCAGTTGACTCATCTTGGCCTTTCTGGCAACGACTTGCACGGTGATATTCTGGGCGCATTGTGGAATCTAAAGGATCTCAAGTCGCTTTTTCTCGAGTCACTTAATCTCAATGGTGTTCTCGATGCGAATGATCTATTCACACTCAAGAACTTGACAAAGTTAGTTTTGTCCAACAATAACATATCTTTCACCAAGTCATTCATCAATGCCACGACATCGAAGCTGGCCTACTTATACTTGGATTCATGCAACTTGACCGAGTTCCCACGGTTTATAGGCTACTTGAGCGAATTGGAGATGTTATTCCTACAACACAACAGAATTCAAGGGATGATTCCTAGATGGATGTGGAACAATAGCAAAGAATCTCTAAGGTATGTAGATCTTTCTCACAATCTTTTAACTGGCTTCGAAAATAACCAGACCAATCTTCCTTTGCCGAACTTGAACATTCTTGACATTAGTTCTAACTTGCTAAAAACAACCCTCCCTGTCCCACCTCCCTTGGTCATGGTATACAACATCTCCAACAATTTCCTATTTGGGGAAGTTCCAACATCCATATGTGAAGTGAGCTATCTTACCGTGCTCGATTTGTCCAACAATACTCTGAATGGCACACTTCCTCCTTGTTTGGGAAGTATTCATCCTTTGATTTTATTGAACCTTGCGAGAAATAAATTCGATGGCATGATTCCTCACATTTACTTAGATGATTGTGCATTGAGGTTGATTGACCTCAGAGAAAACCAACTAAGTGGTATTGTTCCGAAATCTTTAGGAAATTGCAGAATGCTAGAGTATTTGAATCTTGGTGACAACCAAATTAATGATACGTTCCCATTTTGGCTATCGGAATTGACCTACCTAAAAGTAATTGGCTTGCGGTCCAATAATTTCCATGGTCCCATAGAATCTAATCTAAGCCAGCTCAACTTCACCAGTTTACACATTCTGGACATTTCCAACAATAGCTTCAATGGCGAATTTCCTTCCAACTTGTTGAAGAGTTGCCACGCCATGAAGGTCATGGTTGGTCAAGATAAATTGGCATATTTGGATATTGAAACGTTTCCTAATGCTTCATTCTCCATAAGTATGACTTATGCGATGAAATTGATGAATAAGGGCATGAAAAAGGAATATGCAAAGATTCCATATGTCCTCATCGCAATTGACCTCTCCAACAACAAGTTTGAAGGGTTCATTCCTGAACTCATTGGAGATCTAGAATCACTTCGCATGCTCAACCTTTCAAACAACCTTCTCAATGGTAGCATCCCTCCTTCCTTGGCCAATCTCACAGTGCTCGAAGCACTGGATCTTTCCCAAAACAATCTTGTGGGAGAGATTCCTCAACAACTAGCCCGCCTCACATTTCTTTCGGTTTTCAATATCTCTCACAATCGTCTATCAGGACCAATACCACATGGAACACAATTTGATACATTCGAGAGTAGTTCATTTGCGATGAATAATGGTTTGTGTGGAAGCCCCTTGCCAAATAAATGCACAAATGGTGAGGATGCTCCAGCACCACCATCATCTTTCAAAGTGGATGATGAAGAAGAGTGTGTCTTCAACTTGGATTGGAGAATCGTGTTGGTTGGCGTCGGAGTCGGGTTTTCGGTTGGTATTGTGATAGAGAACCTGATCATTGACGATAAGAGGATGTGGTTCTTGTGCTGCTCCAAGAAAATGGCAAAAGGATGGAAAAAGGTGAGGAAAGCTCTGGCAGACAAGAAATTATGCAGCTAGATATTTAATGTTCCGTCTTTAAGTAGATCGTCGAGAAAAGTTATACAAGCATATGTGAAGATTCTGATCTATGTTTATTTGCTATAGTAATATGGAGATGTTGTTTTCTTGCTCATGAAGGTTATAATTCTTTTGAAGATTCTAACTTGTGTATGTCCGTATATGCATCAGCAATGAATGAATGTTCTGTTGTAATATAGACATAATTTGAGATGATTAGGTACTATCGAAAAGCCAATTAATATACATCGTGGATGACGTTGTAAAATATTTCGTTGTCCATGGAAACCAAGAAGATTGGAATAAAGGTTCTCTTGGTTCACAGGTAGAAAGAGCCTTGCTTTTGTTCATTTGAATGTATATTCGATGGAACTTTCATAACAGAGCATTAGCAATCTGTGTAGTGTCAAGATATTCATGTCGGTTATTTATGTCATTTTCTGTTGGTAGACCAATGTTACGCTGTGATTGATTACAAATTGTTTCTTCTTTAAAATGAATGAAAACATGTCAATTTTGAGTGTTGTCATATCAAGTTTATGCTTTTCTTGGAAAATTTGTATTTGTGTTCGAGTCACCAAGGAGATGCCACTTCCCATGCTCTTCCAGAAATTAGCTTGCAATTTAAGTGAGTTACCAAGAGCTTTTGAAACTATTTTTTCTTTAAACTAATATGGTATCCTACATGAAAGATAATTTTATAGAGATCATCTTAAGTTAAATGTAAAATTATTCGCTTAAGGAGCCTATAATTTAAAAAGTGATTTAGTTTTATGAGTATAAATGTAAACACGAAATCTAAAAATCAACGATTTTAACAAACCTTCTTGAATTGATCATAAAAATCCAATTTATAGGATCCGAATGAGTAGGCGTTAGGGAAGTCCCATCTCTATACTCGTCCCACCCCTGCAAAGTGCGAGGCAAGGTTGGTTATTAGAACGATGAGAAAAAGCATTATATTTTTGCCTGCTCATTTAATAAGAAATGATGAAAAACATGGCAAAAGAGCAGAGATAAATTTGTACTAAATTAACGACAATAGTGATAGATTGAAACTGACTCATAAACTTGTATTTAGAAGTAGGACCTTTGTGTTTAATTTTTTAAAAATATAACTATTATTTAATGCTGATCAGTTTGAATGTTTAAAAACCTACACATATGAACTCTTACCATTGGGAGGCCTTGAGGCGGAAGAAGCCCCATGTCTTCTGGCACGCTCTCGTTTGGAACAGTGCCATCACGCCTAGGTATCAATTCAACCTTTGCATTATTGCAAAGGGTAGGCTTCCTACCCAAGCTCTTCTGCTGTCTAATGGTACGATTGATAGTGGATCATGTCCTCTTTGCAATGAAGTTCCTGATTCTATGGACCATCTCTTTTTTGCATGTCGTGTCACGGCCGGTATTGCTTTCTTTTGGGCCGCCAGATGCAATCTTCCTTGGCGCAATAGGTCTTGGGCTGAAAATCTTCGTTGGGCCACTACCTTGCTGTCGAGCAAGGATTTTTATTAGAGCATTGCCCGTTTTTCTTTTGGGGCACTTTGTCATATCATTTGGAAGAACAGAACAACATTCTCTTTAGAGATGAGCCCCTTTCCGTCCTGGCCATGAAGAATCATCTTTTCAAAGTTGTCAAAGACAAAGCTCTCACCTTTAGGAATGTGGAGGATTCTACTCGGAACAAGAGGTTGCAGCGCAACTAGGGTTGTGACCCGATTATCTTCTCTTCTAGAGATCTTGATCCTCCTACTTGAGGATTCCTTAGTGCCCAGTGCCTCTTCTTGGTTTTGCCTCACTCAAGGTTGTTGCGGCCTCCGCGGGGGGCGTCTTTCCCTCATGCCTTCTCATTGTGTGCGTGTTGTATCTCGGCTGCCGGTTGTTTATCCGTGCCCGTGCTTCTAGTCTTTTAGGCATTTAGCTTTTGCCGCTTGTCTCTAGGCGACGGTTGTCCTTGCCGTCTTTGCTCTTTATTGCTTTCTCTTTTACATCTTGGCATCCTTCCACTCATAATGATCTATCTCATCTTGAGTGTAAGTTTTTGGTGCCTTGATCTTTTGTAAAGTTTGGTCTTGCCTCAATATACTAATTATTCCTACCAGAAAAAAAAAAACTCTTAACTTTATTTAAAATCATTGGAAAGGTTCTTTTTTTCTATAGAATTTGTGATGTTGCAATACGTTTTTACTGAATCATCCTTTACAGAATTATGGGAAAATTCATATGACTCGATATGTCATAGCAATATAGGATAATCTATTACAAAAATGAATTGGAAAATTCAAATGCGACATGTCAAGTTGGTGTTATAAAAGGTTTGATGATTTCATGAAAAAAATATTATGCCATTTGATGGGTGCAAGTAATCTCACAAGCCTGGTTGGTCGGTCGCTTTAGCCCTACTTGGAATGGGACAACATTTGCAATTTCTTATTTATCCTATGTTCCAGATATTTTTTAAGGGGTCGGAGCACACTTATATCAGACAATGTAACTTGATTTGTTTCGTTTAATGTCATTATGATTTTCCTCGAAAGAAAGGGAGAATAAAAGCTTCACCTCTTGTGTTTAGGCATTCATCATTCATTTTCTTTTTCTTTTTTTCCTTTTTTAGATTATTATCACTTCAAATGTTAATTTTGACATGAGAATATTTTATTCCTATTCTTCACTCCTATTGTATAACAACACTGGCATTTTTATCCAGTGCAATGCCATGATACTTGAAATAACATCTTTAAGAAGTCGTGAATATTTACATATTTTAAGCATGGAAGTTTGTAAAGTATTGTCCAATTGTAATGGCATTGTGGTACTCTACGTCATCCCATGAGCAGCAATCTCCATGTGACCTCGATAAACCTTCGCATAAACACATTGAAAATATGTTTTGTAGGTTCTGAAACTTGGTCGAATTCCATCAAGGCAAAGCTCTCATCCGGATGGCATGGTGGCTTGGCAAGTGAAGTGTGAATCGAAATAAGAAGGACGGATGAGTAAGAAGTGCATAGAGTAAAGACACCATGATCTCTGTTTTTGTTACTGAAGCCGGTTAAGATAGGAAAAGGTTGGGCCTGACTATGATTTATGTTTAGAGACAGTTTGGAAAAAGTTGTTTTTTGTTACGTTGGCATTAAAGATTCTACTACTAATGTAATTGTAGGATTTTGTTGAATATTGTACTTAGCATAAAAGAGAGAGACGTTCTTTCGGCAATGTAAAATGGGAGGGGCTAAAAGTTTGGTTTTTGTGGGGAATAGCGTAATGTAGGTAGTGAAGGCAAAGTTAAAGCAAGAAGCAATTCAAAATGCAGCTGTTTATCTATTAATCATATTGAATTTGTAATACAATATGTGTATTGAGTATATCTCTTATTGTCTTAGCTAAAATTGTTATGTAACTAGACAAGAGGAAAAGAACAACTTAGTTTAGAGTTCTTTCATTGCAGAATGTGTGGGGAGTAAAGTTGCAATTTGATTTCTAATTATAGAGTGGGCTACCGGTAGAGTTAGTATTTTACATAGTAAATAGTTGACATTTCTAGTTATGGTGGATATCTATTATTTTTTAAGTTTTGGCAAGGTGGATATACAACTAATATTCTCTAAAACTCAATTCATTTTGTGATTGTTGTTTTTATGGTATCTCTAGCTTTTTGAGGCTGCATTGTTCATGTCACATGTATATGGTAATTTTTCTTTCCATACAATCAACACGACATTCTTTCAACATACTTATGCCAATTAAAATTAGATTTGTTGATAAATTACCTCAAAATAAGAGAAATTATTTCACCTTCGAAATTAAGTGAGTGCTTGCTTTAGAGATTTGTCTAGTCAAAGAAAAATTTATGTTCTATTTTTGCTGTGATTTTTGTACTCTGTCTAATGTCTCTCAACAATGGTAGATGAAAGGTTTGAAGGATAACAATTGTTTACCCTCTTCTAGTATGGAGCTTGAAAAGATCTACAAACTCAACTTTTGTCATAAAATCTGTGTTCACCTCTTCCATTTTACTCCACTTTTCCTCGTTGGCCCATTATAGAGCAATTAGTATCTTTTCATTAGATCATCTACAATCATTGTTCCACACATCACATCAGTCTCAACCTCATCCCAGATTGACATCACTATAGCTTTGTCTTGAATCCACTCATTACTAATCTCATTTTTTATGAAATTCCTACTCAAAGCTAGACATTTTCTTTACTAATGAAGAATTGCATGCATAGGTGAGATATTCGCCATCAACTGGAAAATGAGGATTTCAAGGTTTGGCATTGCTCGATTTGGTTACTTGTAGATATCAGTGGTTCTTGCCAATGTTCTGAAGAATGTTTAGCTTCATGAAGTTTATATTCCAAACACAATCTCTCACCAACTCAACTAGAAACCTTTCAAACAGAAGCGCTACTCAATGCAAAGCTTCGACTTTGCTCTTTGTTGGGCCTCCAATCTATCAACAACAGATATATTTTGAACATCGATTTTCCCTCTTTAAAGCAAAAGAGATCAAAATTGACACTATGTCTTTTCCTCTCCCAACCCCTTCCCCCTCCCTCCCTCCCTCAACCTTTCTTCATATCTTCCACGGAAGGGAGGGATTTAACCTTGATCTCTCCCTCCCCTCCTAGTTGCTTTTTTTTTTTCCTTTCCTTGCTCTCCCAAATTTAGTTTTAGATTTGAGAGCTTTGTTCTCCGATATAAAATCTAGGAGTTTTTTTTTTCTTCGATCTAATTATAGATTTTGGAGTTTTAATGAATAAGTACTCCGCCTCCACTTTCAATGGTGTTCGCAACCGTTTTGGTGTCAAATCTATGCTTATTTAAGTTATGGCGCTTCGCATTGGCTACAAAACTTGCTCTCACAAGTGTCAAATCTGATCTTCTTCAACGTGTTTTGTTTTTATGCAGTGATGGTGTTGGGGATGACAAATCTAAGTGCACGCCGTCGAAAGGCAAAGTTGTAACCATAAATGGAGATCCTAGCATGTGCTTATTACTAATGACATTTTGTGATTTTATGATTAACCACCGATCCTTTCACTTGGATGCAATAATAGATCATGAGCCTATGATTATTTGTGCCAACCATGCTCCCATGATATGCATTGATTTCTGATTTTTGGTTTGTTTTGGAATTTTTTGGGTGTGTCTTGTTATTATGACTTTGAGATCTTCTATTATGTATCATTTTGATAATGAATGGAATTTTTTTTTTAAAGAAAGCACAAGGGATCCATGGTTCGAATCATAAAGTGAGGAAAAAGTAACTCGTATGAATATCACTAGCCCTTGTCCTGTTACTTCTTTTGAAAAACACAAATCCATCTAGAAAAAATGTGGACTTAACAACAGAGTCCTCGATCTTGATAAACTCGTCCATAATCAAAGCCGACAGGTATGAACCCTAATGTCAAATCTTGATGCGCCCTTTTAGTAAATGTCGTTAATGATCAACCTATTGACTTCTTTCCTGAGAGAATTAGGGGTGGGTCTCTCTCAAGTTTGATTTTCTTTATTCTATGCAAAGATGTGAAAAGAATATAATATGACCATTAAGCCTAGTGGCAGAATTCGAGCTCCGATTTCCACTCTATCTACCCAATTTTTCTTTCAACATATGCCCAAATATATTTTATTGTTGCCTATATATAACTCTATAAACTTTTTCCAACATATGTCCAAATTCCATCTATTTATCACCATGCTAGATTTGTTCAACAATAGTCTAAACGGCACGCTTCTTCATGTTTGATTTGAATCTTGGGAAAAATAAGCTTGAGGGCATGATTTTTTTTTCATAGTTATACAGATGGTTCGGAATTGAGAATGGTAGACCATAGGATGAATTGATTGCGAAGGGTCTGTTCCTAGATCTTTGGTCAATTGTAGAATGCTAGGGATAGTGAATCTTGGTAACAATCAAAATGGTGATCGCTTACCCTTTTGGCTATTAGATTTGACTAAGCTACAATTACTAGCTTGCATTCCAGTAAGCTCCATGGTCTGATAGGAACTAACTGTCAGGCCAATTTAACTTCACGAATTTGCAAGTCGCAGACCTTTCCAACAATGGTTTCAATGGCGAGCTACCATCCAAGTTGTTACATATTTATTTATTGTTGATCAATTTGAGTTCATGGATATTCTACAAAAACTTTCTTCCGTGGGTTGGGAGAGGGTGACACGTGGAATGAAACTTATGAACAATGGGACGGAAAGGGAATACTCGAAAATTCAATATGCCCTCGCGGAAATTGATCTATCCAACAAGAAGTTCGAGAAATGGATATCCGCTCAAATTTGGGATTTGAAGCCACTTCCTTCACATGCTTAGCCTCTCAAACAAAAACTTTCACCGGTCCGCAAAGCTGATGACTGCGCTGGAATCTCTACACCTTTCTTAAAACATGCTCTCCGGAGAGATCCCTCAAGAACTAACCTAGCTTCTGTTTCTTTCTTTTTGGGTAAGTAACTTAGCTTGCATTCCACAAAACAAAGCAAAGTGGAAGAGCACATCCATTGCAAGCCACAGTACCAAATCAGAGAAAGAATGGCAGCAAAGCCTAGAAGAAAACATACCACTAAGGCTTAACAAAGGGAAAAAAAACAAGACATCAGAGAACAAACAGAAAGCAATAATAAACTACAAAGTTCAAGAATCATTTGTTATAATAAGTCTCGAATTTGAGCCCATAATTATAGGAAATTCCAAAAGTTAGATGTCGTGGACGTCCAGTTTTGCGCTTCGGAAATCAAGATTTCTTGTTCGGTGATATCAAATTGGAGTAGCACAAGAAAGAGAAATACTACTTGCCTATTTTGACTTGGCGTAGAATTTTTTGACCAACTAGCACAAGACTTCCTCAGCCAGTGGATATATATTTATATATCTATATATACATATGTATTATAAAATTAATACCACGAAAAATTTCAAATTGATACACTTCTAATAAATTTATCATAAACTAATTTTTGTTATCATAAAAAACCCTAAAACTAATACATTTATAACAAATTTATTCTCCATTAGTTCCCATTAAATTCAATTAATACCACGAAGATCACATTACATATTAGGTTAAAGATAGGGATGACATTGAAAAAATGAAAAATTTAAGGATCACATCATATATTAAACTAAAGTTTATGGATCATTTGTCTCAATTTCGCTGGACTCGAATATATCCGGCATCTTGCCAAAGCTTAGCTTTTAATATTTTTAAGGGGTGGGAACGTAATGAGAATATTCCCTAGAGATTCGCGTTGGAGAAGCAAAGCTAACAAGGAGGATTTATCAGAACGAAGAATCTACCTGGAACATCATGTCGACATAGCATATAC
This sequence comes from Eucalyptus grandis, assembly GCF_016545825.1. Taxonomy (NCBI): domain Eukaryota; kingdom Viridiplantae; phylum Streptophyta; class Magnoliopsida; order Myrtales; family Myrtaceae; genus Eucalyptus; species Eucalyptus grandis. The sequence goes on from NC_052616.1 coordinate 1,247,292, forward strand.
ATTTAAATACTCACGTCGGAGAGTTCCTAAATTTCATTACATGCGGTGGTGCTGCATGTCGAAGACTCAGTGACTCACGTAGTCAGCTTGTCCGAGTTGACTCGGACGTCGCCGGAGCCGGCCCCTCGCCGAGCTCGCCTCGAACTCGTCACCTTTTCGTCCGCCATTAACGTCGAGCTCGAGAACGCCGTCGCCCGGCGACGTCTCTGAAATTTTCCATCCTCTGCAGATTTTCACGAGAAACGAGCGGAGGCGCGCTCTGGGTCGGCTTCAAAATCCCTCCTTTCGCTGCGGCGGACACCTCGAAGCGGGGAGGCTCCATTGCGACGCACTCTCCGCAAGAAGACAGGAGTGAGCTGTGAGGGGGCGGGGAGTGAAAAGAATTTACAAAGAGAGGCCTCGTTGTGTCCGCTGGAAGGGATGAAGATCCTTTTGGATTATTACGTCAGTTGCTGCACAGTTGTTGCCATTGCGATGATATTGCTGCGGTCTCGCTTCTCGTCGCAGCGTCGGTTAGTACACTCCTGGACTCGTATTGGATTCCCATTTCCGCCTGCCACTTCGCCGAGCATCATCGGCGTTTCCCCTTCGGCGGCTCCGCGAGTCGCTAGTCGGTGATGGAGGATTGGGACCTCCGGTTGTCGCCTCCCGAGGTACAGGGTCTACGTTGCTAATGTGAACTTTTCTGCTGAATTCTGCTAGTTTGCTGTTCTTTGTCATTCGCTGAAGGTTTAATGTAGTAATCTGTACCCAGTATCTACAAAAATGGGACGAGTGTGTTGTGCTGTTGCATCTCACATTGGTTGACACTTTCTGTGTCTTTTTGTTTTTCTTTTGCTGGTTAGTTGAAGGTTTTTCAGATTCGGTTTCCATTGCAAGCTGTGAATTTATATTAATCCTTTACTACCAGTGCGTGTTTTCTTTCTAGTCATGTGGCTTCGGGTTCAACTGATTATTTTTCCCCTGGAGACACACGTTATATAGCTTATCTGGCCGATGAAGTTTCAGTAATCTACGGTCTTCTGTGTTGCTTGTCCACTGACCAATTTTAGTATTCTCTTTGGGGTCATTGAGCAATTCCAATGTCGTACTTGTTCTAATAATAGAGATCAACTAACCAGGAATTTTTATCTTATCCCTGTTGGTGGATGCTGAAACTTTTGCCTGGAAAGGTGCGGGTATGATCAATGATTTTGTGAGATTTTGTGTTGTTGTGCAGAGAATGCTGCGACACACGATCGACTCAGGACCGTACAGGTTACTCTCTTGCTCAAGTAAAAACGACAAAGCAGGGGTGTTACAGGAGCTAGAGAAGGGTGTGCAAGCAAATTTTGCTGACTATGATAAGAGGACAGCTCTCCATTTGGCATCATGCGAAGGTTGCACTGAGGTGGTTGTGCTACTTCTTGAGAGAGGAACTGATGTGAACTCCATTGACCGTTGGGGTCGAACTGTAAGTTTTTCTTTCTTTCATTTGCTACCTGAAAGAGTACATTTTCTGTTACTTAGCTGCAGAAGATTTTTATTACGACAGAAATCATAAGTTACATATGAAGCTCTTAGGTGAGTTTGAAAATGTAGCAGGCTTTTGTAATCTTCAAGAATAGCATAGTTGGATGTCAATTATTTTGCAACTAGCTAGAATGCTTCTCACCTCTTTCAATTATTTTAGCCTGTTCACATTTTCTGAAAGATGCTCCTCAATCTCATAGAGAACTCCCGTCCTATGAGGAGGACTGGAGTATGTCAACTGCCTTTTATCACCTAAACAAGCATGATACTTATCAACATTTTTTCTTGTGACGCTTATCCGTAAATATTCATTTTCTCATTATAATTGGGTTTTCTAAGGAAGTGTTTGGAGCAATCAATAGTACTTTTTGGGAGAATATACTTCTCCAATTTGTTATTTTCCTTAGCAGAGCTTTTGCTGATGTCAGTAAGCTTGCAGCCATTGTCAGATGCCCGTAGCTTTGGTCATGAGGACATTTGTAAGATATTGATGGCTCGGGGAGGAATAGATCCGGTATGCTATCTTCCTGAGTGCTGGTATATAATGTGACATTTCTACACTATCAATTATTTCCGTTCAAAAAGTCCACCTTTTTTGGTGTTGATATTAGTTTAGGCTGTTTGTATGAGTTGTTGACTTTGATTTCGAGACTTCCATCATTTACAGTTCAAGAATTCTTTCCCTGATAACTCTCCTTTGGGAGATTCTCCATATGATGCTTCTCCTACTTCCATTCATTACAAATATTTAAACTTGGTAAAGATCAGGACCTGGTATCTTCCTCGCCATAGGGTGAAGCCTTTACTAAGGCATTCCATTCAGGAGGGGATAAACTCAAGGAAAGAACTTTGTGTATCTTCTGCACGAAAGTAAGCTTCATAAAGGGAATAATTAGAGATGTTCTAAGATTGCCACTTCAAAACTTAAACCTGCTGGAATAATTAGAGATGTTCTAAGAGTCTGCCATGGTTTTGTAACCTAGGGCACATAAATCAAAACTTAGGAACCTGCTGGCTCGTCAATTTGTAGAATATGTGTGTACTTCAGCCAACTCATTGTTCGACAGTCTGCAGATGCTTTGCATATAGGGTTTTACATCCATCAGTAACCTAGGGCACATAAATTTGGCAGTCCAGCCACAATTTGGGTGGAGTGGACAGTTTACAATGTATTCCTTTCATCTTATTGCTTGAAACAGGTTGGACTTGATGCACAAAATCCATGCTATGAGATTGACTGCAATGAGATTGTCATGGAGGGGGCTATTCTAATTGGAGAAGTAAGAAATTGATCGATGTTTGTGGCCAACTTTTGTGAGTCCAATCCTAAAAGAGACTGTCACTGCCTTGTCACCTTGGTGAACTAGAGATTTCGTGAAAGTCTTTTAGAGTACTTCATGTAATCTATGTAATGCCTTGCATTGACTTGACTTTGTTGGATTCCAGGGAGCGTTTGGTGAAGTGTATATGGTGAAATGGCGTGGTACAGAAATTGCAGCAAAAACAATACGTTCCTCCATTGCCTCAAATCCAAGAGTTAGGTTAGTTTACTCACGTGTTAAGTGAAATTTCATTCAAGATGTGCTTGTTTTCTTGTTCATTTCATAAAAAAATTTCTCCGGAAAAAAACATCTCCCATTACTGAAAGTTGATGACAGAATCTGAAAAAAAATCTAGGATACAATAGTAATGTTTGATAGCCACACAGGTCTCTTCTGATTAATTAATGTGTTGTTTAACTTTGTGCTTTTGACCTTAATTGTGAACGGTGGAGTTGTATCACAGGAGTGACTTCATGAAGGAATTGGCTCTTTGGAAGAAGCTGCGCCACCCTAATATTGTGCAGTTCCTTGGCGTTCTAAAGCAATCTGATCGTTTAATCTTTCTCACTGAGTATCTCCGCAATGTGAGTCTTTACATTTTAATGGAGTTAACTGTAGTTTGGTTGTCTCATTTTCCCATTATTGGTGTTGCTTCAGGGAAGCTTGTTTGATATACTGAGGAAGAGAGGAAGACTTGACCCACGGACTGCAGTTGCATATGCTTTGGATATTGCAAGGTATATATTGTCGATCCTTCTATTCTGAATGATGATGGTGAAGTGATCTTTCTCCAATTTAGCTGTCATTTTGGAGGAAGTTTTTCTTTCAGCCAGCAAAATTCTTCAATGTTCTCCTTTACTTATCATTTTTCAGCATTTTGATTTGAGTAGCCTTTCAATGGCATAATTATAGTTGTTTTTCTTTTTTGCAATAGGTTTTACCTCGTGGACCTGCTTATGCTTGGGTTCAATCCAATCAACAGTTTCACTATTTGTTTCCAGTGTCTTCCTTAGGTTCTTGAATTGTGATGGAATTTTAGCATTTTCTTTTAATTTTGGTTAGGTAGAGATAGTTCCTCCCAATGAAGATAAAGTTAAGGCCAGCTGATTTTTGGCAACATTACCAAATACTAACTTAAAAATTGAGAAGAACTGCAGCGATGTTTGAAAATTGATATGGGGAATCATGCTGTAATCCATGGCTTCTGCTATGAAAGCATGTATAGCTATTCATGTCTGGCTGAATCTGTTAGTGGTTTACTATTCACATTATGCGATTCCAGTTTGGCTGAATTCTCGTGATTGATGCAGGGGTATGAATTATCTCCATCAACATAAACCGCATGCTATAATACACCGAGATTTGACGCCAAGGTATTTTACTTCAATTAAACTCTCGTTTGCAATATAATTTGAGCAAGGAAAAGAGAAGGGGGGGGTGTCTTACAAAATATGTTGCCTCAGTGCATGGGTGAGGGTGGCAGTGGTCAAGGTCTTCCCTCTCATTTTTAAACTCATAGGAATAGTGCTTGCAACCATTCTGTGCTTAGAGAGCCATGGTTCACTGAGGTTTTTGTTATGAAGGAAGGTCATCTTTGGTCAATCTGAGGTCTCTTCTCCCATCATAACCTACCCACAGAATAGTAACATCAATTTGTTGGTAGTTGGCATTGCATACCTGAATACAGAAGCAACTCTACTATCTATGTATATTAAAGTTTGATTCAGCTTAGGCTTTGAGCTCAGGAGACCATTCTGTAAGAAAAGCACATGTTTGCAAGACTAGCTTTTCAATCAGCTTGATTGATGTGGGTAGATTTATTCTAGACAGAAGCTCAGCCCCTCTCGCCATAAATAAAATCTGGTGAGTTTCTGCTAGGATGATTAGCCTTTTGCTTCTAAGTTTCTAGAGGAGGCATTGTCAATGGTGCTGATAAAAGCTTGGCATCTAGTGGTGCAGTTTTTGCTTTTAAATCAGAAAAACTAATGATTTTCTCACTTTTGGAGTTCTTGCAGGAATGTGTTGCAAGATGAATCCGGCCATCTTAAGGTGACAGACTTTGGCTTGAGCAAGATTGCACTGGCTAAAGATGCAGAGGGTTACAAAATGACTGGTCGCACTGGCTCATGTTAGATCAACTGTTCATGAACTTTTGATTAGTTACTGATTTTTTATCCATATAGGTAAATAAACTATATGCTGTTGATCCAGATCGTTACATGGCTCCAGAAGTTTATCGTCGAGAATCATATGGGAAGAGTGTTGATGTCTTTTCATTTGCCATGATCATCTATGAGGTACACAAGACTGTGGGTGGATCCTCTTCTCATGATCAGTTGAAGGACTATTCTCTTCTATACTTGAAAGACTTCGCACCTTAGTTAAATTTCATTATTTGCATGGATCATCAACTGCTTGGATATTTCGAAAGCTCATTCAACTTATTGAGACACATTAATCATGACTGCATTCCTCATAAGAGAAGCAAAATTGTCTCCAGATGTTTTACGGGGGACCATCTCATAGGGCACTAACCCCAGAACAAGTGGCTGATAGAAGAGCATACGAGGATCATCGTCCACCACTCTCTTCATACGTACACCCTGAATCAGTTAGAGCGTAAGTTGTTCCTTCTGAACCATTTCCTTTCACAAAAAGCATGGCCAGACAAGATATACCGCATGTGTTATGTACTGTGTAAACTGTTAAGCATCCTTTAACATTCAAAAGGAACAACTTAAGAGACTGGAAACCCATGGATGTCATTCATGCAAGTGGTTTCTATCAATGATTTTCATGATTCGAGATACTTGTTCTAAGTGACAAATTTGTGTAAATGCTCACTTTCATTAGGCTCCTTCGAGAATGCTGGCATAAGAATCCAGATTGCAGGCCTACGTTTGAAGAGATAATCTTACAGCTAGAGCAAATCCAAGAGAGCATGCAATATGACAAGAAAAAGCGGGTTTGCTGTTCTTGTGCTATCTTATGACACGAGTCACAGCCTGCAGCATATATGGAATATGCATCTCTTTCTTTCATTCAAAGCTCTCAATGAGAGATATGTTTAAGAACGAGGACACCAGCTGCTCGGCAACCCTAAATGACTTTTCCTCTCTCTGCAACCTTGTGTTATATTCCTGTCATATCTGGATGGGTGTATCATCTTTTTTCTTTTTCTTTTTTCTTTGTGTTATATATATATATATATTGGGGAAGAATAATGAACAAAAATGCTTGAGCGTGGTTTTGTAAACCTAGACTCACAAAAACTGGTTTCAGTTCACTGTTGATTTCTGAAATGACGTGGCAAATTCAAGCAGTTATTTCAACAAATGGACTCCATCCAAGCGTTCTGCTGCGTTTTGTAAATCTCGACTGTGTAGACTAGCCATTGAACCTCCAGCATTATTCATCTAGATTATAAACATCATTGGTATTGCCATCGTAGTCGGTTCACCACGAGGTAATTTCGTTTAGCAGCTTGCAACATGTGTTCAGTGTTCCGGGTACGAGTGGGTCAAACTCCAACAGATAACAACTCGTGTAACATTTCATAAGTTATCTTTCACTCAAGGCGAGTTTGGGGCATGTTACCGCCGTCCCTTTTGCATATACCAACATTCCTCACCATATCCTGGCAACGTTAAGGCCATGGCACGGACCGGAACGCTCCTACCACCATCTCAAGCCACGGCTTCACCAGATCAGAGTGGGTGCTTGTTACAAGGTCTCCACAGCACGAGCATCTGTATGATAACATTTGCAACGGGTCGGCTTGAAATGTCGGGGGACGAGTCCAAATGGACCAAGACATTCGACATTTTGGGCATGCCTTCTCGCACGTATCCTTCTACAAACTCTCTCAAAACTCCCAGCATCAGAAATTTGTAGCGCCTTAAGTCTCAAATAAAAAATTTCGACAACTTATTTTAAAGGGTTTGTGAGAGCCGAAGTAGAATGTTGAAATCGAAGGGCTTGCAAAATGGACAGGTCACTACTCTAAGGGTTGGCTTTACTTTTTCATATAAGGGCATGTATGCGAAAGGTCAATGTTGAATACTGGAGGTGAGAACAAAGAGAAGCAATGCCGAGGAAAGCTTGAAGCAGAGAAGTCGAAAATCATTTTCTCATTGAGTTTGCTCTGGAATTTATCCAAGTTGAGTGAAGACTTAGAGAGAGAGAGAGGTTAGAGGATCATGTCAAACGCGAGTCATTCCTTGGAACTTCTCGAGCTAAACTGCAAGAACTGGACGGATAAGAACTTATTAGTGTCTGCAATAATCGTGTCGAAATCGACCATGTTATTCATTTCGAACCTTCGATGTATTTCCGAATTACTCTAGCCAATTGAAAGGATCTTCTGGTCAATCCAGAGTTCATTTTGGTTTGATTAGTAAGTCGTAAGGGGATTGCTGCCAACAAGGTCTGGGTGGTGTAGTCGGTTATCACGCTAGTCTCACACACTAGAGGTCCCCGGTTCGAACCCGGGCTCAGACATTTCTTTTCCTTCTCTTTATGCTGTATATTTTCATTCTTTCCTTGTCCTATTCTCAGGACAACTCTTTTTTTTTTTTTCAATAATCATATCTTTCTGCGAGATTGCAACTTGAATTCCTGCTCAAAATCAGTTTTTTGGGCCACTGCATGATCTTATTGTCAACCATGAGTTGCATTTTAACCAAGCTGGGATGACCAGGAATCTATTAGCACAAAAGCCACCAATAACAATATTGATCACATTTCATTGCTGAATAATTTAACGAAAGCGAATCTCTACTACCGTCCCTCAAGAGAAGCTCAACAGGAGCAAGTTTTCATAGGCTAAAGTAGAATTTTGCTTCTGATTCCAAGTATAAGTACAATATCTCTGGACACGACGACAATGTTCTTCAGGTACTACTTAATGCTAAGGGAATAGAAAGATCCTTTGCTGTGTCTCGTGCCGAATTCGTTTTGTAGCAGAAATTTGTTAATTAGTGATCCTTGACCTGATGCTGGTGACTTGGACGCCATTCACGTGGAGAATCAATGGCGTGTTAATGTGCGGTCATGTAGAACATGATCCCCCATCAGTGAGTGAACAGCATATATACAACATGGTGCCAAGACGGGCGACTGCTGAAGTACCCTAGATTCCATCATAACAGCTTTATGTCTTCCTTCACGACAATAGTATAAGTGCATATCTGGATACCGGAATCATGCTGATCGTTTATATGCCAGTGGCAAGGTAATGGCAACTTTGACGAACTATACGTTCTCTAAAATGTCATGACCTGTTTCTCCTTTCAGTTTTGTGCTTTGGCCTACCATTAGGTGATTGCTCATGTATGGGGCTCTTCCTCTTTGCAAGAAGATGCTTGCCAATAGCTTTCTCGGTACAGATTGCTTCCTGAATGTTTTGGCGGACTAGATTGCAGAGCTCATCAAGCGCTAACATTGGAAATGGCTCTTCAATAAGAACACCAACCTACAGATGTCAAGGCGGAAGTCATGTCATGTAGATATGAAAGGGATTGGTGAGATTGCAAGGTGAATCCCACCGTGTCGGGATTAGACTGTTCTTTCTATTTTCTTTGCACTATACATAACAACCTTCAGTTTGGATTTTACAATTGAATATAATCCTAGCAAAGGCTGAAAACCAGAAACCAGCGCCGAGTCAAACTCATGCTTTCGAGAGGGTTGAGGGTTTTTTCTATGCATTTAACAGTTTGCCAAGGCATTAATAAGCAGCAACCAGGAAATGTCAAACGCATGAGAGGGTGAAACTTTTAATACAATTTGAGAACAGCTGAAAATAGTCCGAGACAAGAAATAGCAATAAATTTCCCTGAAGGAGTGCATTCTACAGTCTGAGAACAGAAAAGTCCTTTGTATATTAGCTTTTCAGTAAAAAAGATGTTCATATTTAACCAATCAAGAGACCCTGAATTCCCCTAACTTATGTTTGTGGACTACCATTGCTCGCCTGACTCATCAGCAGCTCATGTTCTTTTGCCATATAATAAAAATTGTATCATCAAGTAATTCACTAGGAAACTTAATTACAGTGGAGGCAGAATCGTTAAGTGAGGTAATAGAAAGAAATAGTAATCATACTTCTTCGATGCAGAACAAGGAAGCAGCGCTGATGAAAGTGGCCGGAACAACAATCCAGTGGCAGTCATCCCAAAGAATGACAGGAAGAGTCAGATGCCAAAGGACCAGAAACCTCGAGGTCAAACGGGTGTAGGAGAGAGGGATTGGAATGCCAATTAGTTGCTCGCAGGTGCTGATTCCTTCATGGAAGCAAGATAAATTTGACTCCTGCATGATTAAGATCCGAAATTAAAGTGAATGCAGGGGTATTAAGTTCACTCCGCTCTCTGCATAAAACAAATGGTCACCATTCGGTATTAGTAAAATAAAGAATCTGCAAATGCAAGCCCTCGTGCTTAGTCTCACTCAGAAACTTAAATCTGTCAGTTGAGCAATGAATTACCAGGACATTTCTCTTCGACTCCTCCAAATTCAACAATCTGAGGCTTTGGGAAATGAACTCAATAATGCACCGTGGCCGGTGCTTTGACTCGAGAATCATAGCTAGATCATCCCCCTCAATTCGGTTTCTTAGGTCTTGACCAATATCCGAGCCATAAGTCACATGACACTGCATATGTAAAGTCCATTATCTCCGAGCATCAAAAGCAGGGACGAGCATATAAATCGATAATAGTCACAGCAATTTATATAAGTCATAGATAATCTCAGCTCTGGCTTCTAAACTTAGCAAATTTTCTGTGCAATAATTCAACAGAGAAGTCAATGCCAACAGACCTTAAGTGCAACGGGAAACGCCATGATATACTCCAGAAGCACCTTCTTCAGCGCCGAATCTTCGTTGCTCTCCACCGTACTGATCACCTGCCTCGCAAAATCATCAACCCCTGCAATCACCTTCACCCAAATCTGCCTCCCTTCCTGGAACCTTGAATACGAAGCCTCCGTCCTAAACACCAGCAGGAGTGCCAGCGCTGGTGCTGTCAGCTGGTACGGCAACGACGACGTCCTCAGCACCGGGAAAAACTCCGGCAACCACTCCATCAGCACAGCGGTATTATAACTCGCGATCATAACTGCTACCAGAGTGAAAGCTGTCACCGGAGGTATCAGTGAGAGGATCACTCGCGAGGACAAACTCGAGAGCAAGTGCCGGACGTGGCGCTGCGAGCTCCGGTGTTGGAGCCAGTCCTCGTGGTTGTAGAGAGTTCGTTTGCGCTGCATCCCTTGCTCTTTCAAGGCATCGGCCCAGTCGGGTATCATGCGGAGGATCGAGATGATTGCAGGGAGCTTTTGGGGGCTTGAATCTCCAGCCTGAGAAGAGAGAACCTTGAACGAGATGGTGTTGCTGTGAACAGAGTGAAGAGTTGAGGCCAATTTGGGGATGAACTTTGGTGTGAACTGGGAATGCATGGAGTGAGATTTGAGGCTGATGGGCTGTGCCATTGAGAGGAATTGGAATTAGGGTTTTGGAGAGAGGTGAGGACATGTTAAGAGAGTAGCAGAGAGAATGTCAAGGAGTGATGAAGGGCTGAGGAAGAGAGATGAGTGGAAGGTTAGTTAATGACAGTTATTTTTTGTGAAGGAGGTTTTTTTACAGGTTGAAATAAAATATGTTGGTGATAAGCTGGTGCTAGGGTCACCAGTTACCTTCATACTCTCAGGTGACAGCCAACCAAAACATGAAGAATCACGTACAATCATTTTATACTTTCTTCAGATTTTAAAAACCTTTATTCTAGTAAGTTGCATCAAACAGGCGTTTTTACGCATTGATTTTATTTAGCGGCTAGATTTTCGCAAAATTAGTAACTCTATATAGAAAAGGTAATAAGGAAGACTAACTTCTTTCACCAAAATTAGTGACATTCATATGGGATAAGTATGTATATGCCCAAATAAGTAGTATACCCTCTCCATAGAATTAAAAGAATTCGCATTAGGAAGGATGGTTTTCAATCCAATTTTGGTTTTCAAAATCAACCTATCTATAGTTAGTATCATTTAAAATTGGCAGTAACTTTCGGATATAAAAGTGGGTTTTGAATACTTTACTCACTAATAATATGAAAGTGACAATTTCACTATGATGGGTAGCTTTCACTATGATGGGTAGCTTAGTCATGTGATTTTAAAAAAAAATGGCAGTATTTTAGTCATGTGTTTTGAATATTGTTTGTAGTTAGTATCATTTAAAATTGGTAGTAATTTTCGGATATAAAAGTAGGCTTTAAATACTTTAGTCACTAATTATATGAAAGTGACAATTTCACTATGATGGGTAGCTTAGTCAAGTGATTAATAGGATTTCATATTAGTTATTTGCATATTTAAATTTACTCAGCAATATTCATGCATGATTAAAAAAATGGTTAATACCACAGAAAACCCTAAACTATGTCAATCATGACCTAAATATCCTGAACTTTTTTTGTACTATTAAAAATCCAAAATTTATACCATTGTAATAAATATAGCTTAGATTGAACTAAAATAAGTTACGGTCAAGGTATTTGTGTCACAGTTGGCAAGTTTAGGTTTTTGATTTAAAAAAAAAGTTTGGGGTATTTGTGGTAAAAAAAAAAATTATGGTACTCATGTCACGCTAAGTTTAATTTAAGGTGTCTATGAGATCTTCCCTTACAAAAATATGCGCAACCTCTCAAATTTCTTTTTTCAAAAAAAAAAAAATCTTTTTTCAAGTTACTTAATGGGCCCTCAATTTTACTCATTCTTGAGCCCATCGTACAAGGGAGTCACTTTTTGTTTAGGTTAACAAATATGGCATCTTTGTTAAAAAAAAAAAAAAAAAAAAAAAAAACAAATATGGCATAAAAAGTCTCAAACTATGCTTACTATATAACACAAATATCCAGCATTTTTTTTTTTTTTTGTGACTTAGGAATGTCCATATAGCCTGCAGGCGACAAGGTAAACTCGGAATGGTGCTAGGGCATGACCCACCATCATGACACTGCACTTAAGACCACTAGTCTAGGGCATGACCCACCACCATGACACTGCACTTAAGACCACTAGTGATGCTTTTGGGATTCGAACTTTTCTTCTTTTGTGAGAGGGAGAGACCTCAACCCAGCGACGCCACCACATGGGTGGTAATATCCAGTATTTTTTTTTTTTTAGTCACTAAAAATTTTAAACTTACCCATCATGACACATATCCCAAACTTATAGCAGTGTGACAATTGAAATAGAAGGAATATGTGACATGTATAAATTTTGAGTTTTTCGTGACACCAAAAAGCTGAAGGCATTTATCTTACAAGTATAGGGCTTTCGGCCCAAAAAAACATAAAATTCGGAATTTTATTTTGTGGTATTTATCCTTTGTTTAAGTCAAAGGATGTAATCACTCATTTGAAAAGGCGACAACTCGAGTTGTTCTTTCTGCCTTCACCATCCAGAAGCTTTAGGAAGGATGGTTTTCAATCCAATCGTGGTTTTCAAAATCAACCTATCTATAGTTAGTATCATTTAAAATTGGCAGTAACTTTCGGATATAAAAAGTGGGTTTTGAATACTCTAATCACTAATAATATGAAAGTGACAATTTCACTATGATGGGTAGCTTTCACTATGATGGGTAGCTTAGTCATGTGATTAATAAAAACTGGCAGTATTTTAGTCATGTGTTTTGAATACTATCCGTAGTTAGTATCATTTAAAGTTGGTAGTGACTTTCGGATATAAAAAGTAGGTTTTAAATGCTTTAGTCACTAATTATATGAAAGTGACAATTTCACTATGATGGGTAGCTTAGTCAAGTGATTAATAGGATTTCATATTAGTTATTTGCATATTTAAATTTACTTAGCAATATTCATGCATGATTAAAAAAATGGTTAATACAACAAAATACCCTAAACTATGTCTATCATGACCTAAATATCCTAAACTTTCTTTGTATTACTAAAAATCAAGAACTTATACCGTTGTAATAAATATAGCTTAGATTGAACTAAAATAGGTTTTTTCATAACCTAAAAAAGGTCAAGATATTTGTGTCATAGTTGGCAAGTTTAAGTTTTTGGCTATAAAAAAAAAAAAAAAAACACACACACACACACACACATTCGGAGCATCTATAAAAAAAAAAAAAAAAAATTAGGGTACTCATGTCACACAATAAGTTTAATTTAAGGTTTTTTGCGAGATCTTCCCATAAAAAAAAAATACCTCTAAAATTTCTTTTTTTCAAGTGGTAACGATTCTGTTTCCGGAAACAAATTCTGATAAGAAATAATTATTTTTTATTCTGTTCTTGGAAATTGATTCTGAGTAAAAGAACGCGTTTGTTAACTGTATAAAATTTCTGATTTTGGAATAGAATTGCGTTTGGTACCGTGTTCATTGATTCTGTTCCAAATCAATTTATTTTAATTTTAAAATAATTTTTATAATTTTTCCCTTTTTTCTTTTCTTTTTTTCCTTTTGTCCTTTTTTTTTTTTTTTTCCTTTTCTTTTCTTTCTTCTTTTGTTTTGTTTTATTTTTTCTTTATTTTTCTTTTATTTCTTTTTTTCTTTTTTTTTTTTTTTTCCTATTCTTCTTTTTTTCTCCTTTTCTTTTTTTCTTTTTATTCTTTTTTTTTTCTTCTTCTCCTATTCTTCTTCTTCTTCTTCTTTTTTTTTTTTTTTTTCTTTTTCTCCTATTCTTCTTTTTTTTTTTTTTTAGGCTAGACGAGAGCCTCCGATGAGCTCATCGGACCAGTTGCCGGCAGCCAACGGCGGACGGCGGCGGGCAGCAATCACGAGATGGCAATCGATGAAGAAGAAGAAAAGAGAAGAAGAAGAATTTTGATTCTCAATGTTGTTCTCGGAACAAGAATCAACTTTTTTTTTTTTTATTTATTCTTGATTCTCTTCCCAATCTGTTTCCGAGAATAAATTTGATCTTGGGAACAAAAATTTTACTAAACGCAATTCTCGTTCCAAACTGATTCTGAGAATAAAAAATCAGAATCATGCACAGGCCCTTAATGGGCCCTCAATTTTACTCATTCTTGAGCCCATTGAACAAGGGAATCACTTTTTGTTTAGGTTAACAAATATGGCATAAAAAGTGTCAAACTATACTTACCAAAAAATAAATATCCCGGACTTTTTTTGAGTCACTAAAAATTTTAAACTTACTTATTATGACACATATCCCAAACTTATAAAAATGCCCAAACTTATATCAGTGCGACGATTGAAATAGAACGCATATGTGACATATATAAATTTTGAGTTTTTTCGTGATACCAAAAAGCAGAAGGCATTTATCTTCCAAATAAAGGGTTTTTGGCCCAAAAACACATAAAGTTCGGATTTTTTTTTTTTTGGTGGTATTTATCCTTTGTTTAAGTCAAAGGCTGTAATCACTCATTTGAAAAGGCGACAACTCGAGTTGTTCTTTCTGCCTTCGCCTCTAAGGGGTCACCATCCAGAAGCTTTCCCCGACATGGACCCATCGAAACCCGCGCAAGAACCGCCACCGCTACCGCCCCAGGGCGGCTCCGCCGCAACCGCCGCCACGGCCGCCGCAGCCTCAGCCCCAGAAGAGCAGCAAGAGACGAGCCCTCGACCCCAATGTTCGGATTCAAGCCTCTCCTTACTACAAGATGCGTTCTTTGCTCAACGACCTTCGTCCTTCTTTCATCGAGGTTCGCTTTCCATATCCGCTCCTGGCGGTGTTACATGTCGGGATGCCCTCCTTTTCTCTTCAAGAAATGTTGGGTTCGTGATTTTCTTGCTGTATATTTCGCGTGTTCTCTTGGATACTCTTTCTTTCCTTTTCTTTGGGGGGGGAGGGATTTTCCCGCTCCCCGGTGAAACAGTAGACGAAAAGGATGCTTGGCTTGGGCGGCGATTGTATGCTCTTTAGTATCTGCCGTGAATATGGCCGGAAATCATATCTTTTTGGTTCGCTTTTTTTTCGGAGTTCGGCAACAAGTTGTTCTTGGCATCAAGTTTTCGTGATGCTTAAGAAACGTGGCTCGAGTTGATGATTGGGAAATTACAAAGCAGACCCTTACATGGGGTTCTGAATCATAGTTTCAAGGGAATGTCACGGGGAAAGTCTAAAACTTTCTGGACGTAGACGGGTATGCTTGGTGTGGTATTGGCATGTGATGAATGTTGAAGGTCTCTCTGTTCCAACAAAGGAAATGGTTTGAATCCTGCTTGGTGGTTTTATATCCTACTGGAGCATGCATGTTTGTATCTAACTTCACGGAATAGGTAGAAGATGACTGTATATATTTGGTTGGCGAGAAAATTGAGCTCCACTGTCTTGCACATATTTGATTCTGTTGCTGCATAAGCTAGCAAAGACTAATGCCTCTCTGGCTTTATCCATTTGAAGGTGCTTGCGACCCCTGACTTCCGGAATTGCAGGGCGGCTCAAGAAATCAAAGAAAGTAAGCTTCAAAATGTTCGATTTGCTGTGCTTTTATATGATTCGGAAAGTTCTCATACTTTTCCTTGAATTTGTTGGTGAATCATATGCTCAGACTCCTTTGTCTAGTAAATTGTAATCAACGTGTAGTGTGTAGTGCAACACATCTTCTGGCCTCTGCGTATTTCATGGTTTCATGTCACAATGAAGTGTGTCGGCATCGTCTCTCTATAAGAAAGTGACTTTTTTTCTAGGGGTGAAATAATTTTTGTGCGCCTAAGGTTTTGTCCTTCGTACTGGCTCTTTTCCAGAGTTGAAGCTGTTTATGGAACTATACGGACAGATGACTGCAAGTGCAGAAACAGTCTCTTCTACGAAACGTAACAACGTGAAAGAAGGGAAGCGCGTGAAAGGAGAGAACCGGGACACTGAAAAGCGGCAAGCCGAGGTGCTCGAGGCTCGGGGAACATACATTGTTGGCGGATCAGCTTTCGGCTGGAACTTTATTACCTTTCCTGGCCATAAACCGGAGTACTACGGCCCGACAAAAGAGTTGTTTCGAGCTTCACGAGTGGAGTTACAAGAAAAGAGAAATGCTTCTGTTCCCCGTACTGGTTGACATTGACCGATCACATTGGCGCAGAACTACGAATCACTCTGGATTTTCTTTCTTTTTCCTTTTTGGCTGGCTAAGCAAATCGCCGTGGAATTGTATATCGAGTCTTGGAAGCAATATCGTCAGTTTTTTAGGGATGTAACCAGTCTTAGCTTCACAAACCAGTTTAGTTACCCAGTGATTCTCTTGTAATGTGACCTCACGTTTTGGTTTTCCCTATGCTCCAACCTTCCGTTTCTGTTCAAGGAAAAAAGGAGGTGTTTTGATGACCTGTAGCCAATTCTTCTTGGGATGTTGCTGCCCTGCTGATCGACTGAACTCTTGTTGCCATCTTGAATTTGTTTTGATTTGCATATGTTATTCGTTCGATGTGCATAGAGCGAGGATGCTGTTTCTGCCTCATTTTGCGGTGAATTAGTTTGGGTCATCTTGAGAATTTCAATTAGACGCAACTCCATGTGCCCTTTTGTTCTTTTTGGCCTAATTTCCAAATGGTCATATCACTTTCCTCGTTTCATATCAGGTGCTATGGAATGTATAGATTTGCGAATTTACCTGTCATGTTAATTATCAAGCTCATGCCTTTTTTTTATCAAAAAGACTTGCAAGCATTAACTTGTGATAATAATGTAGATGCTTTTAAAACTTGAATACCTTCTGGTCGCAATTGATGTGTTTCCAATTGACACGCTTTGAGGACATGCCCAGGTTCAAAAGGTGGTCAATATTGAACTAATTCAAAAGGTGGCAGGTTAGGTGAGGCATTAATTGTAAAATAATTATATATAATTATATATATTTAAGTTGCGCTTAACTTCAACGCGGGGGTCCATAGCTCAGTGGTAGAGCATTTGACTGCAGATCAAGAGGTCACCGGTTCGAACCCGGTTGGGCCCTTTTTTTCCCTACCTTTTTATAATTTATTTATTCATTTATTTTTATTTCTTTCTCTCACGTTTGAAATTCATCTTGCCAGCTGCTTTTCTTCTGCACTACTTCGTCCCAACCCAGTTGCGTCCGCAGTTCGAGATGGGTCAACACGGTTGCGTCTTGCCGCTACATTTCTTTGTCTCGAAAGCTCATAGGAATGACCGACACGCTCGAGTTTATGCATTGCTCTGATATATGGAGAGCACTAGACAGATGAATTCTCTCAGTTCTTGAGAGGGATGCCTGGAGGTTTGGGAAGCCGGAAGCATGAAACAATAGCTCCACCTAAGCGATTGTTCGCGCAAGGTTTAGAACATGTAATCCATGACAAGCACATAAATTTGCAGGAAGCAGACCTCGCGAAAAAAAATTGGATTTAAGGTTGAGAGAACTTGAACGAGCCATTGAAGACCAGTTTGATTCTCATACGATCATCGCGAGTCCTGCTGTTCAAGTCAATCCTGGAAAGGGACGGAGGGCTCATCGGTGAAGGTGGCAACTGACCAGAAAAATTTATTTGATCTGGCAGAGAAGTGCTCGAGCTTTGGAAGGCCCCTGAAAACATCTTGAAGTGCTCCGGAAAACCGATGATAAGACAAATGTGTGTCGACTATGTTAGAGAGGTTACTGATTCTTTTTCCCAGTCGTCCTGAAAAGCTGTCATCCTGATTATAAGATGGACATCACCCTCCAGACCATGCTAAACCATGGGAAAGAAAAAATTGACAGAAACAGAAAGGAGACCTCTCTGTCCCTCTCAGGTTCAACTTGAATTTCCAAATCAGGATCGAAACTGTCTCTATACAGAGATATAAGTTTGCAAACCTTTCCTCCAAATAAATAGCATTCTATCTCGTCCCAGTTGACAAAAAAGAAACACAAAAGGACACTGGGAAACAAAAGAACACTGATGTAGCCTATACAAATGTGCGAGTAGATCTGACCAAATAGTATGACTAACTCATTTCTCTGCACAGGAAGAACAGACAAATCAGAGCATCATGATGAGAACATTGAGAATGCTTTTCTCATTGCGTACTCCGGTAATAAAATCGTTCATCTGGGCAGACAGCAGTGTCCAATTTGTATTGTAGAGTCCTAGTTCATTTTTGGCCGGTGTTTGTACTCCGCTTAACTTCCAGAGCCGCACCTTCCTTAAGTGCGACCTGCGCTTCGGCCTCCATCCCTAGCATTATGAGGGCTGCAGCCTGAAGGTATGATGCGATGTGCCACACCGGGGAAACGACTTGGGCCTGCATTGCGTCATTCAGAGCTTCCTGAGCCATGTCACTCATTAGGTAAGACAGACTACGGCGAGCAAAAACTGTTGGAGAAACCATGGTTCCCGCGTCGACAAACTGCATGTTGAAGGCAAAAGCTGATTTAGATCTTATTTATTGAGTAACCAACGAATTAATGAAATGGTAAGGATTTTCAGACAGTCATCGTAAATTTCATGAACTCTTTTTTCCTTGAAATTAGATGAGAGGAAATTCAAAGGGCATTCATGCCCAGATGATAGCTAGGACTTCCAGATCCCAGTTGCATCATAATGATCGAAATGAAGAGAAGATTGAGAACAATAATTTTTGTTCAAGGGTTGGATATTCATCAAGACAGGAAATACAAACCTGTGTGTAGTTATCAACTGCTGCTGCGAAATCTTTCTGCCGGAAAGCAAGATCGCCCTTTTTCTTCAAGTTCAATGTTTCCTGCATTTGGTCTGTCCACATCTGAAAAGAGAGCTGCAGCATATCGAACGGAACAAAATGTTAACATTCTTCACATCCGACAAGGATTACAGAAATTTAGATAAAATGCATGACTAAGCTAATGAAGAGGCGCTCCTATAGGGTTTAATGTCTGAATGTTTGAACATGAAAACAAGGCAAATATTAGACTTCAATAATGGATGCTTCTACATGCTCTAAACAAAAAGAATGAGCAAACCTCATTTGTTAATCCTTCATCGTCTTTATATCCGAGATTGTCCAAAATTTCGTGTATTGCAGTCAAATCCTTTCTTGAGCAAGCCTCCCCAAAAGGTGATAGAGGAGATAAAGAAGCTCTGTGGGGGATTCCCATAAGTATGTGAGAAGCAACCTGAAAACCACAGAGAGAAATCTCAGCAAGCAAATTTCTTCAAGTTGGCACACAGACCCTTTCTTTCTCGAAATAAAAGAAAAGCATACCTCAACCTCCTTCTGCAATGGAGTTAATGCAGCAACTAAGGACTTTGGATTTGGACGTTCTCGAGGTTCATATTGTAAACATCGGGAAGCCAAGCGTACCAACTCAGTCCCATCATCATCAGAAAACTGTCCTTCCAAGCAAGAATCTATCAATGTCTGCAGATGCCGATCCCTTATTAAGTCGAGGGCCTGATATAGATCAGTGGAGATTCAGGGTCAAAGGGGTAAAGCTTAAAAGATACATAAAGGGAATAAAGGCAATACTTATTCCATGGAGCATATGAAAAAAAGGTTTTGATGCAGTGTCCTCATTTATCAAAGAGAAAATCAAATTTTCATTCCAGATGATGCTTGAATTTAGAAACTCACATGACTTGGGGGTATATGTTTTCCACTTAGAAGGTCAAGCAGAAGAGTACCAAAGCTATATATAACGCTTTCTGGCGTTACGCTGCCTGTGAAACAGAAGAACAATATATGGCGCATAAGCACTTGTACAACCAGGAGAAACAGATAAGTCGATAAGTGCTTGTTGCATTGGATTCTGTACCCGTTCTCAGGTACTCTGGAGGTGTAAATGCTGAATTTGTGCTATAATTCTTGCCATCCCGACTATTTTTCATGAGGCCAAAGGTCGAAAGTCTAGGATTACCATCCTGAAAAGATCTGATCATGAACATAACAAATAAAACATGAAGGAGAATGATTTTGCCGACGGGATTAACCAGACTTTTACCTCATCAAACAGTATCCTATATGCATTAAGATCATGATAAAGCGCGCGCCCTTTGCTTGTGCAATAATCCAGTGCTTGTGCAATATGAAGGACGACCCTCATTCTCATAGGCCATTTCATGGGTTGCAAATCCCCTGATTCAAAATATCAAATCTGATTTGAGAGTAGAGCGCCTTGAACTTGTTTATGGGTTAGCAAAGCCATTTACGACATACTTTCATTGAGAAAGTTAGCACTTAACCAGATTACCAGAACACATGTTGAAACAAATTGTACACAGAATGTTATGCTTTTCATAAAAGGACCTACAATGAAATAAGTGCTTTGCCAGCGTTTCGTTGGGCATATATTCTGCAACAAGCAACCTCTCCTCATCTTGGGAGCAACAACCCAGCAAATTTGCCAATCTGTTACTTCGCAGCTGACCAACTGACTTTGCCTCCTCCTGCACCCACAAAAGAATGTATCAAATTGATGTGCTGGTACAGAGAAAAAATGCACACGCATTGCCCTTTCCTCATGATTAACATTTGCTTGTGGAAATTGAGAGTGAATATTGTCCCTTTCACAAAGAATTATATATGCAATGGGAGAAAGAAACCAAAGGAAAAGATAAAACACGGTGTTTTTCATGAGGAAGAGGAGAGAAAAACATATAACAGAATGACTTAATACCAAGAATTGCCGGGAATCAGGCCAAGCATTTCTATTGAATCTCTTGACAGCAATTCGCTTCTGGTCCTCTAGCTTTCCTTTGTAGACGACATTGGGAGCCTTCTCTCCATGCTCCGACACAATATTCTCCACTGCAAAACCTGATGTCGCCTTCTTAAGCTGCTCGAACGTGAACTCTCGGAATGCAGGCAAGGACTTAGGTTCGGCCAACTCATCTTTCTCTGGAAATGCTAATGATGTAAAAACACGAGTCATGATATGCTCAAGTTTCTACAAGGAATAAGTGCTACCAGTGTTTCACGCACCAACATCAGCAACTTCAAGGACAGATCCCTTGAATTGCGACTCCCAGCAACATGGTGGCAATTTGGAGAACTGACACCCCATCTCCACGTCAAAAATCAATATGCGGATCTTCAATACCCCCTTCGACGAAGCGGCTATCTCAGCAAATTTTACATCTAGCACACAACAAGGAGAATTCAGCAGTAGAAACATCAGGGGAACCGAAAAAATGAGAAAATTAAAACAAGTGTTCTTCTCAGAACTCCTTGCTTCTTTTTATCCACAAGCAACTAACTCAGAAATGAAAGGAGAAAGTGTTGACGTAATTAGACTATACAATCCCAGGCACAACTTAAAAGGAGCAACCATCCTCGATCTGTTCACACTTAGAAACTGATTTGGCTAATACGGACAACATTTCTTTTCCTTGACCACAAAACAACGTTCTAATTTACCAACTCTCTCTCTCTCTCTCTCTCTCTCTCTCTCTCTCTCTCTATGTGGTGTATCGTCATCCAAAACTGCTCTGGACTATACCCATATTCAGTATCTCTAGCAAAGCATTCAAGATCAACCAGTTGCTCATTTCTATACCTCTTCAAGCAAAACATGAGAGAGAGAGACAGAGAGAGAGAGAGAGAGAGAGAGAGCAACCGGGTTAGTATCATTACCAGCTAAGAAGCTTCAAGCTTCAGAGTCAACTCAGGGTCAGTGAAGCAGAAACCAATGAAACGACAAAAACCCAGCTTCCAATACCTTAAACTCAGTATTCATCTGCCATTGATCAGCTATTTAAACCACGAACATTGGAAAAAGAAGAGAATTTTTATTTTTTCGATTTCCAATGAACGAAATCACTAAAAAACCAACTCGTGAAGTCGCTTTGAACCTTGAGCCAATCACTACGCAAAAAATCTTTCACTTTCTCGGTCCAACCAACAATTCTCCAAACAAGATCCACACTTTCGCTACAGTGAAAACACTT
Organism: Eucalyptus grandis; assembly: GCF_016545825.1. Lineage (NCBI taxonomy): Eukaryota > Viridiplantae > Streptophyta > Magnoliopsida > Myrtales > Myrtaceae > Eucalyptus > Eucalyptus grandis. The sequence goes on from NC_052616.1 coordinate 1,268,987, forward strand.
GGAACCGAATCGAAGCGCCTGCTTCTCAATTTCCCATGAATCTCCACCGCCTCGAACAACAAAAGGTCGATTAATTTTATGTGCAGACTCCGAAAAAACGTGGTTATTTTATAGCTTTGACGAGGAGAGATCTGGTCAAGCGGCTGCGGGGGGAAAGAAAAGGAAGTAATTCCGAATGAAGTGAGAATGTTTAGCGTCGTAGCTGGATCAGCTCGGATGGGATCAAAAGTCAAAACCACGTAAAAGAAAATGGAACAGTATACAGACTATATATACCCAATAAAATACATTGAGCGTACGAGGCTGGCTGGTTGTGGATGATAAACTAAAGAGAGATTAAATAATTCCTCCGACATGCCACCAACTTCTGTTGAAAGCCGCAGAATCTTCACGTTATTTTAACAAGTGGGTATCGTCGTTGTTGGTGTTGCTGGTAGCGAAATAATTCAAGAAACTTTGTCAATCAATGTACACTATCGTTTTCCCCCTCCCCTCCCTTTGACTCTCTCTCTCTCTCTCTCTCTCTACTGGTTAGATCAGTCCCGCCCTCGAAGGATGCTTGGACCGTAACGTTTCAAGAAGAGGCGAGAGAGAGAGAGAGAGAGAGAAACGTTTCGAGAAGAGGCGAGATAGAGAGAGAGAGAGAGAGAAACTTTCGAGGGTCGAGGAGGAAGTCTCATGGCGTGACAGTTGGAGAGGAGGGACCAGCGGCCCAAAAGCTCTTCAAAGTTCCGAACTTTTGCTCTGTCTTTCCATCTCTTTCGAGCTGCTGTTCGCCTCCATCACTCCCGCCGTAATCATTTCAGTTTTCGTGCGGTACCCGAAACGGCGACGTCTCTCTCTCTCTCTCTCTCTCTCTCTCACTCTCTACTTGACCTCCTTTTTCTTTTTGATTTAACAAGGGGGAGCTGGATCACACTCCTCTCCTGTACTTTCTCTGTCAAATGTCAAGCAAGCGGCAATCTTTTTTCACTTATTTTCTGTTCCTTTTGCTTAGATCATCTGTCAAATCATGTAACTTGATAATCTTCATCTGAGTTTCTCCAATGGAGCAGTTTCCGCTCTCTGCATCCTCATTTATTGAGAATCTTGAGCTAGTTAAGTATTATGTCAGTAAACTCGTTGACTATATCAGATACTATATTTGTCCACAGTTGACCTTTCCAAATTATAACCCAAATAAAAAATAAAATTACTTTGAATATGTGCCAAGTTATGGACCAGGCAAGGGCAGGTCCTAGGTGGTCCTTGCCTGATGTATTGACCTACTAGATAATGCACGCGAAGTCCAACTAAGAAAGAGTTTTGAGATGATATAATTAACCCGAGAACTTCAGTTGTTTAACTCTTTTCAGCACTTCTTTTGATGATACTATCGATGTCAACTGGAATCTCAGCATGGAAGTACTATTACTTCAATAATAATTTTTTTATATTATAGTACAGACGGGATTTTACAACGCCACGTAATTACATATTAATTGCATAAGTTGAAAAAGCAAAAGCATCACCAAACACCAAGCATTTGTTTTTCAGCTTACCTTGACAAAAGAAGTTGGTAAACAACTCAAATGAAAGTTAATAATCTGAAATTAGTTGGTAACTTAATCAAAGAATAGTTGGCTAGTCACTCGAATAAAGTTTGGTACTTTCATTTAATAATTTGTAAACTTAAATCATCAGCATTAAAAAAAGAAAAAAAGAGGTAGATAGAAATCCGTCAAAGATAATAGAAGACATTATCGATCATGCTGAGTGCTGACCTTTATAGCTTGAATAACACTAAGTGGCGTGTAGTTCAATATGCAAAACGGTATTGTCATTCTCAGTCACCAGCCTAATTCCATCCTATCAATGCCCATAATTCAGCTGCAAAAAGCCTAGCTTACTGCCCAAAAAGGGTACCGGTTTCAGCATTATGCTTCATGGGCTGAAACTCTACAAACTAGAAGCATTTTCGCATGCAGCAGCAGATTGGGCACAGATACTGGACAGGCCTCTCGTCACTTCTCTCGTTTTCGTCGCATATCTTTTTCTTTAGTCAGTTATCATCGCAGGTGAGCTCATCCTAAACATCAAGGCTGAAATATAATGGAAAATTTCCAGGTGACCGATTGTAAAATGACTCAACATTCTGCACGGAGAAGCTGTGCTCACAACCGTAGTCCGAATTGCTTATGATCCATAAAAGGAAGTATCTTTATATTCAGTACAGGTTATTTCTTACATGTACATCGTTCGATAGATTATGTATAAGTACTGTGACAAGCATAGCATGAAGAACTAGGCATCGGACCATGTAATGTCGAGCCAGCCCCAATTGTCCTTAGGCACCCCCAGGGCCTCCCACACAGCTCTGGATGCATCGACGATGTCGTTATCGCATGGAGGTTGGTAATCATGCTCTTCATCGCATCCCATAGTCGAGTCGCATTCGTCCACCACCATGGCCTGGGCGCTCCTCCCGTTGCCGTAGATCGTTATGTTCCTGAGACACCTGCTCATGTTATCAAACCACCCCGTGGATAGTGCCACGACAGGCGTGTCATCAGAATGGTAGTGGTTGTCACACTCGGATGGTCCACCTCCATCTCCGCCCTTCGCGAAGCTATTCAGGGTGAGGTGGGCCCTGGTGTGGCCCAACACCGGCGGCGAACACTTGTAAATCGGGTACATCTGGCCGTTTTTGCAACAGTCCGAATCGTCCCCGGTGTTGCATTGTCCAGGAGGGGGATTCTTCCCTCTGATTCTGCCACTCGGTCTGCAGGACTGACCTTGAACTTCCATACAGCTCATAGCCAGAAGAGCAAGAAGCAATGAGCCCAAGCATTTCAAGCTAAAGCTATTCATTTTCTCTATCTTTGTAAGATGTTCTTGCTTTTTAGCTCTCGATGCTAGGAAAAGGAGTCATGTAGAGCTATATATAAGATAATCAAAGCTGGTACTCATAAGACAGCAGCACAATCTGGCATGATAGTCTTCAAAGGTAGTGGAAAGCTGCATAATACAGAAGGGGCTGACGATGGTTACTTCCCATCAACATAAGCGGTACGGCGTTGTGGAGAAGCAAAACAGTTAAGACTACTATCTCATATATACTTGAGTCTATCCCCTAACGGATGAGTGAACATGGATTTGTCATTGACCGAGACTATGTCCGATTCTCATCCGAATCACAGAGACATGATTAAAAATTTGATTAGCTTGGAATCGTGTTCTAATTGCCAACGAATAAGGCTCCATTCCTGTCACGGAACTCACTTGCTGCCTTAAGATCCTAAAAGACACCCATTAAGGCCTTAAACTTTAACCAACAAAAGACGTGACCAAACGTCTCCGTGACACTGACGTCTTTTCCTCTGTTTTTAGCAGAATCTCAAACATTAAAACAAACCATCAGCCTACTTTGCTTGCTAGTTGCTACATACAACTACAATTAAAAGCGATGATGGAGTCCTGCAACTGCCCAAATTCCAATTTTGATGATTTATATGCCATGATAGTGAAAAGTGAAAGAATGAAAAAAGATCTACGCTGTCGGATTTTGACGACAGCATTGATTCACTTGCAAGTAGGACAATCATATGGCCGCCTTTTCTTTCTCCATAGTAGTAGACAGATCATTACAAAATCAAAGAAAAAAGGGACCAAGAAAAGGAAATTCCGTTGCCGGGACTTGAACCCGGGTCTCTCGGGTGAGAGCCGAGTATCCTAACCAACTAGACTACAACGGATGTTGGTAAGCACTGCCAAATAGAATTTATAATTACTAGAATAGCTCTCTCGCTCCTACATATTGCTCCACTTCCATGAATGACTAAGATAGCCGATCGTGATAGATGTTAAGCTTTAAGATTGAAAGGCAAACCAAGCAAAAAAAAAAACATGTGAACACATAAAATTCAAAGAATAATGCAAATTATATTTAAAGAACAAAACGCTTAGCTATGTGCCTCCATATTAATTCTTAATTTTCCATATCATTGTTAGCAAGTTAAAGGTTTGAATTTATGCTTATCTTCGATCAATTTGTTTAGTTAAGTTTTTCATTTTTTTTTATTCCTTTTTTCTTGATAGTTCCTTCACTTAAGAAATGGGGTTTTGAAATCTTCCGCAATTAAATTTCCAGCCTAGTTCTTTTTCAATTTCTTTCTAGGCTCAAAACAAAAGTGGTTATTTGGAAGGGCCTTCTTAAGGACCAACCCATTGGACCTTACCTTTCCTAGTTTGCCCTTTCAGGACAGGAACAAACAAACTGGCGAAGTACACGGAGAACCGACCATTGGTAAGCTGAATTAGATGGAGTAAAAACATGGTCAAAACTCAAAAGCCCATCGCTGTGTTTAACTCCTAATTGCTAAATTGGACAAAAGCTCATGCAGATGATCACTGTCAGGAACCAAGAAATGAATACTAAAATTAACCCCCGATTTTCCCCTTAAAAACACTCTCCCAGTCACCTCCGCCCTCTTTCCCTCACACATTGACCTCCACAATACATTATATTTATATATCTGGGGGTCTCTTTGTTCATTGTTTTTCAGTCTCTCCATCTTTCACTTTTCTGCTTCTCTCTTCTCATCAGGATCATCTCTTATTGGCAGGCATCAACATGGTACTGCTTTACCCCTATCCTCCTCCTAGTAAAGCCCTTCTTTCATTTTCCTCCATTATGCACGTTTTAGTGTTTTTCAAGGCTTAAACAAGACTGATGCGCACCCACCCCGTTGGTGGCAGAGATGGTAGAGCTACACGTTAGCCACCCGCAAGGCCAGAGTTCAACTCTCCGCCTCGTCATTTGCACGACTTACCTGCGACTCATGGGGGGTGAGTCCCTACGGGTTGCCTCGGGTTTGCAACCGGCACCGGCTGTACGGCGCTTCCCGAGTCACCAAAAAAAAAAAAAAAAACAAGACTGATGTGCATTTTCTTGTAAACTAGAATAATCTTTGATGCAATGCACCAGATCAATACGCATTTGCAAATTATCTGGCTTGGAGATTGCAGATTATATTGACTTAAAAGGAAATAGAACCCAGGTTGGTCATTTGGTATCTTATATAAGTTTTGACAATGTTGATATAATTCTCATGTTGAGCAATTGTATAACGACCATTTAAGCTGCTTCTGCCATTCAAAATAAGCTGCTTGAACATGAACTCTCGGAATGCGGGCAAGGACTTTGGTTCGGCCATCTCATTGTTCTCTGGAAAAATATGAAAAGAATGTCAGAACAGGAGTCATGATATGCTCAAGTTCCTACAAGGAAGAAGTGCTACTAGTGAATTAAGCACCAAAATCAGCAACTTCGATGACCGATCCCTTGAATTGCGACTCTCAGCATCTGGTGCCAATTTGGAGAACTGGCACCCCATCTCCAAATATGCGGATCTTCAATACCCTCTTCAACAAAGCGGCTATCTCAGCAAATTTTACATCTCTCTCTCTGTTTTATGTTAGGTTTGAAGAGGTAAAGAAATGATCAACTTGTGGATTTTGAATGCTTTGCTAGAGATACTAAACATGGGTGTCATCCGAGCAGTTTTGGATGATGATACACAAGAGAGAGAGAGAGTTGGTGAATTGGAACGTTGTTTTATGGTCAAGGAAAAGAAATGAGAGAGAGAGAGAGTTGGCGAATTGGAACCTTGTTTATGGTCAAGGAAAAGAAATGTTGTGTATCATCATCCAAAACTGCTCTGGACTACACCCATGTTCAGTATCTCTAGCAAAACATTCAAAATCCACAAGTTGACATTTCTTTACCTCTTCAAGCATGACATAAAACAGAGTGAGAGAGAGAGCAATTGGGGAGTATCATTACCAGCTAAGAAGCTTCAACCTTCAGAAAAAAAGAAGATGTATATATTTCTTTAAACCAGGGTCAGTGAAGCAGAAATCAATGAATCGACAAAAACCCAGCTTCCAATACCTTAAACCCAGTATTTATCTGCCATTGATCAGCTCTTTAAACCACGAACATTGGAAAAAGAAGATATATATATATATATATATATATATATATATATATATATATTTCTTTTTCCAGTTTCCAATGAGCGAAACCACTGAAAAACGAACTCGTGAAGTCGCTTCGAACCTTGAGCCAATCACTACGCAAAAAATCTTCACTTTCTCGGTCCAACCAACAATTCTCCAAACAAGATCCAAACTTTCGCTACAGTGAAAACACTCGGAACCGAATCGAAGCACCTGCTTCTCAATTTCCCATGAATCTCCACCTCCTCGAACAACCAAAAGTTGATTAATTTATGATCAGTCTTCAAAAAAACGTGGAAAGAGAGATCTGGTCAAGCCGATGCGGGGGCCAAGAAAAAGAAAGAATTCCGAATGGACTGAGAATGCTTAACGTTGTGGCTGGATCATCTCAGATGGGATCAAAACCATGGAAAGCAAAACGAAACAGTATACAGAATATACCCAATAAAATACATTGAGCGTACGAGGCTGGTTCGTTGCGGATGATAAACTAAAGAAGGAACAAATAATTTCTCCGACATGCTATCAACTTCTGTTGAAAGCCGCAGAATCTTCACGTTATTTTAACAAGTGGGTATCGTCGTCGTTGGTGTTGCTGGTAGTGAAATAATTCAAGAAACTTTGTTAATCAATGAACGCTATCGTTTCCCCCTCCTCCCACAACCCAACCCGCCCCCACCCCGCCCCCCTCAAGATTAGTCCCGTCCTCGAATGATGCTTGGAGAGAGAGAGAGAGAGAGAGAGAGAGACTTTCGAGGGTCGAGGAGGAAGTCGCATGGCGTGACGCTTGGAGATGAGGGACCACGCGGCCCAAAAGCTCTTCAAAGTTCCAAACTTTTGCTCTGTCTACCCATCTCTTTCGAGCTGCCGTTCGCCTCCATCACTCCCGCCATAATCATTTCAGTTTTCGTTTTCGTTCGGAACCCGAAACGGCCACGTCTCTCTCTCTCTCTCTCTCTCTACACTCGACCTCCTTTTTCTACTGGATTTAACAGGGGGGAGCTGGATCACACTTCCCTCCTGTACTTTCTCTGTCAAATCTCAAGCAAGCAACATTCTTTTTTCGCTTATTTCCTGCTCCTTTGGCTTAGATCATCTGTCAAATCATGCAACTTGATGATCTTCATATTAGTTTCTCCAATGGAGTAGTTTCCACTCTCTGCATCCTCATTTATTGAGAATCTTGAGCTAGTTAAGTATTTTGTCAGAAGCTTGTTGGCTATATCAGATGCTATATTTATCCACAGTTGACCTTTCCAAATTATAAGCCAAATAAAAAAAAGTTTTACTTTGAATATGTGCCGAGTTATAGACAAGGCAAGACCTAGGTGTAGGGGTGTGCAACGGAAACCACGGTGTAGGGCTATATCATGCTGAGTGCTGATCTTTGCATAGCTTGAATAACACTAGGTGGCATCTAGCCCAATATGCAAACCGGTATTGTCATTCTCAATAGCCAGCCTATTTCCATCTTGTCAATGCCCATGATTCAGCTGCAAAAGCACTAGCTTACTGCCCAAAGAGGGAATAAGTTTCAGCATTATGCTTCAGGGGCTGAAACTATACTGACTAGAAAGCATTTTCGTACGCAGCAGCAAATTGGGCACAGATACTGGACAGGCCCCTCATCACTTCTCTCATTTTCGTTGCATATGCTTATTTCTTCAGTCAGGTATCATCACAGTTGAGCTCATCCTAAACATCAAGGCTGATATATAATGGAAAATTTCCAGGTAAGCGATTAATGAGTCAACATTCTGCACGGAGAAGCTGTACTCCATAAAATGGAGTGTCTTTTGATTTAGTGCAGGTTATTTCTTACATGTACATCGTTCGATAGATTTCGTATAAGTATTATGACAAGCATAGGACAAAGAACTAGGCGTCGGACCATGTAATGTCAAGCCAACCCCAATTGTCCTTAGACACCCCCAGGGCCTCCCACACAGCTCTAGACGCATCGACGATGTCGTTATCGCATGGAGGTTGGTAATCATGCTCTTCATCGCATCCCATAGTCGAGTCGCATTCGTCTACCACCATGGCCTGGGTGCTCCTCCCATTGCCGTAGATCTTTATGTTCCTATGACACCTGCTCATGTTATCAAACCACCCCGTGGATAGTGCCACGACAGGCGTGTCATCAGAATGGTAGTGGTTGTCGCACTCGGATGGGCCACCTCCATCTCCGCCCTTCGCGAAGCTGTTCAGAGTGAGATGGGCCCTCGTGTGGCCTGACACCGGTGGCGAACACTTGTAAATCGGGTACATCTGGCCGTTTTTGCAACAGTCCGAGTCGTCCCCGGTGTTGCATTGTCCAGGAGGGGGATTCTTCCCTCTGATTCTGCCGCTCGGTCTGCAGGACTGACCTTGAACTTCCATACAACTCATAGCCAGAAGAGCAAAAAGCAATGAGCCCAAGCATTTCGAGCTAAAGCTATTCATTTTCTCTGCCTTTGTAAGATGTTCTTGCCTTTTAGCTCTCGATGCTTGCAAACGGAGTCATGCAGAGCTATATATAAGAAATCAAAGGTGGTACTCGTAAGACAGCAGCACAAACAGGCATGACAGTTCTCAAAGGTAATGGAAAGCTGCATAATACAGAAGGAACTAACGAAAATTACTTCCCATCAGCATAATCGGTACGGCATTGCGGAGAAGCAAAACAGTTAAGACCACTATCTCATATATACTTTAGTCCATCCTTTCACGGATGTGAAGAACTTGGATTCGTCCCCGCCAAAGACTTCGTCCAATTCTCATCCGAATCACAGAGACATGATTAAACATTTGATTAGCAGACGTCTAGATTGGAATCGTCCTGTAATTGCTATTGAAAAAGGCTCCATTCCCGTCACGGAACTCATTTGCCGCCTTAAGATCCTAAAAGACGCACGTTAAGGTTTAAAACTTGAACCATCAAAGGACGTAACGAAACATTTCTATCGCACTGACGTTTTTTCCTCTGTTTTTAGCAGAATCAAACTGGAAAACAATCTATCAGCCTGCTTTGCTTGCTACATATAACTACAATCGAAATTGAAGATGGACTCCTGCAAATGCCCAAATTCCAATTTAATGATCTATATGTCATGAAAGTAAAAGGTAAAAGAATTGAAAAAGAGGTGGGCTGTCGAATTTTGGCGACAACCTTGATTCGCTTGCAAGTAGGACAATCATATGGTCGCCTTTCAATTTTCTATGCTTTCTTAGCTTCCATAGTGGTAGACAGATCGTTACAAAATCAAAGAAAAAAAAAACGGACCAAGAAAAAGGAAATTCCGTTGCCGGGACTTGAACCCGGGTCTCTCGGGTGAGAGCCGAGTATCCTAACCAACTAGACTACAACGGATCTTGAAACCCCCCTCCAAATTATAATTTATAATCAAACAAACTCGATTCGACATATTGTTCCGCCTTCATGCATGACAAAGATAGCCTATCCTGATTAGTGTTAAGCTTTTAAGATTAAAAGGCAAAGCAAGCAATTAAAACCATGTGACCACATAAGATTCAAAGAATAATATAAATTACATATAAGGAAGAGAACGCCTAATTATGTGTCTCTATATCTAATTCTTAATTTTCCGGATCCTTATTAGCGAGTTAAAGGACTGAATCCATACTTATCTTCAATCTATTTATTTAGTTAAGGGTTTTTCTTTTCTATTCCTCTTTTCTTGATAGTTCCTTCACTTAAGAAATGGGGTTTTGAAATCTTCCACAATTGAAATTCCAGCTTAGTTCTTTTGCAATTTCTTTCTAAGCTCAAAACAGAAGTGGTTATTTGGAAGGGCCTTTTTTAAGGATCAACCCATTGGACCTTACCTTTCCTAGTTTGCTTTTTCAGAACAGGAACAAACAAACTGGCGAAGTACACGGAGAACCAACCTTTGGCGAGCTGAATCAGATGGAGTACAAACATGGTCAAAACTCAAAAGCCCATCGCTGTGTTTAACTCCTAATTGCTAAATTGGACAAAAGCTCATGCAGATGATCACCTGTCAGGAGCCAAGAAATGAATACTAAAATTAACCCCTTATTTTCCCCTTAAAACACTCTCTCCCAGTCACCTCCCCCCTCTTTCCCTCACACATTGACCTCCACAATACACCATATTTATATATCTGGGGTCTCTTTGTTCGTTGTTTTTCGGTCTCTCCATCTTTCGCTTTTCTGCTTCTCACTTCTCATCAGGATCATCTCTCATTGGCAGGCATCAACATGGTACTGCTTTGACCCTATTCTCCTCCTTCTAGTAAAGTCCTTCTTTCATTTTCTTTCATTATGCACGTTTGAGTGCACGTTTTGATGTTTTTCATGGCTTAGACAAGATCAGTCCGCATAAATAATGATGTGCATTTTCTTGCAAACTAGAATCATCTTTTGTGCAATGCACCAGATCAACCCGCATTTGTGAATTATCTGATTTGGAGATTGCAGATTCTATGGATTTAAAAAGAAATAAAATCCATGTTGGTGATTTGGTATCTTATATAAGTTTTGACAATGTTGATATAATTCTCATGTTGAGCAATTGTATAACGACCATATAACCTGCTTCTGCCATTGAATATATGCATGTTAGTTTCATTTTAATGGTCGCTAGCATGCAATGATCGTTTGATTGTTCAACAATATATGTATAGGCGAATTCGTCATCTGGAATGGCAGTGGATGACGAGTGCAAGCTTAAGTTCTTGGAGCTAAAAACAAAGAGGATTTACAGATTCATCGTGTTCAAGATCGAAGAGAAGATCCAACAGGTGACCATAGAGAAACTCGGTAGTCCAGAGGAAACCTATGACGATTTCTCCTCCAGTTTGCCCGCCGATGAGTGCCGATATGCTGTGTTTGACTTTGATTTCACGACTGATGAGAATTGCCAGAAAAGCAAGATTTTCTTCATTGCGTGGTGAGAACAATATTTGTCATTTTATCCTATGATTGATAGAAACTAGATTAGGATCATAATCTTAAGAGACACTGACGGTAACTGCGCGAATAAAACAATTCTCTGGAATTAATGTTTCTTGTCAGAGAAACAGAATTGGATGAGTATCTTATCCATGATAATCATCCATTCCTGGTCCAAATTGTAGAGTCTAATGCAGTACCCGATTGATTTCATCCATTAACTCATCAAATTCAACTTGTCTTAGGGCGCCCGAAACATCGAGGGTGAGGAGCAAGATGCTCTATGCCAGCTCAAAGGACAGATTCAAGAGAGAATTGGACGGTATTCAAGTTGAGCTGCAAGCTACTGATCCTAGCGAGATGAGCATCGATATCATAAGAGGACGAGCGCTTTAATCAGTTAAACCTCCAATGCCTACTCTCGATGATCTTGAGCCCCGCCACATCATTTTTCTTTGTAGCGTGCTCGTTTTCTTCTATGATGGTCTGTCACGCATGTACCATTCTACTGAAGGGAAACTAGCATCCATTTAGTCATGTTCGGCCCTTCCATAAATGTCGTTTCTTTCTTTTTTCTGGCTTAACAAATAACGTGTACGATGACCTGCCATGAGAAATTCAACTCAGTGGAAACATTCTTATGTAGTGTGTTCTGATGCTGTCAGTTTGACCAGACCAATCTTTCAGTGTTGTATATATAGACCTAGCTTTCAGGGTATTGAAGTCAGAGAGGACAAGACAAATTCCAGGTAGAGAATCGATATTTATTCATATTCACTGCAACCTATGTGTTACTCATGTTTCCATGTCTAATCCATAGGAAACTTCTTCCAGCAGCCTAGAAACTGGAACATAAAAATATGCAGTTTGAAAAAACAAAAAAGAAGTACAAAGGCTTGACTGAAAATTATCCTGAGAATGCCAAACAAAGTTAATGTAGCATCCGTCAGTTCTTGTTCATTTTCTCCCAGTATTCGGCTTCCCACCGCTCCACTTGTCTTGAGACGCTCTCTTTCCTCCCGAGAAATGCTTGAAATTCTCCCGGCTCATAAGGCGGTGGCAGTGTGCATGGAGGCGAATCACTGGGGGACTTAACCATTGATTCGAGCATGTTCTTTCTAAACAACCCTTGAGCAGGGCATGCCATTGTCTCTGAACAGTATTCGATTGCTCCTGGAGGTATCTCTGGCTTGTAAGTGATAAGTTTGCCGTATCCGCTGAGAAGATGAAACATGTAATCATATACGTTCTTCATCTTCAGACCCTCCTCCATGAATTTGCTTCCACTCTCCCCAATAACCTGGGCCTGTTTAATCATGCAATCCACAATATCATTCGCTGAGAAAAAAGAACAAAAATCAGAGAGGGCAGAACAATTAACTCGAAATGATTTTCCTTACCTCTTGAGGGTGATTGTTGCCCCATTCAACTGCAAACTTGATATCTCTGCACTTGTTGTCTGGCCTAATGGGCCAGTAATGCTCCAAAGGGATCATCCCTCTTGTGAAGAAATCGAGGAATTCAGGCTTTACCATCAATGTCATCGAGTTACATGCCATAATGTACTTCTCGCTCACCGACCAGGCCTCTCCTTCCACGTATATCTTGTACCTTTTACACAAATATTGTTGAAACAGCGAGATAAATCAGTCAGTCAATTTGTGGGGAAGGATGAAGGAAAAAACTCGGAAGGGTCCATTTGCCTACCTGTGGGTGCACTGGTCTTCTAACTTTGATTGCTTGAATCCTTGACTAACTTCACGAGACCATTCCTGGTTGTGAACCAGCTTGTCATTTTCGCATTCTCAATCATCACTATATACTTCTTTGTAGCCTCCTAAAACGAGGATTCATGCAACGCGATCCAGTTTAGTGGAAAAAAGGTTGTGTTATTTTTATCAGAATTTTATATGAGGCACACGGTCCTCCTTGCATTTCGCATTTAGACATTATACTCTAGCCCCTTTCAAGTTACTCTAATCTCCCTCGGCTTGAATTACTTTCAAGTAAACAGGCTAACTTTGGCTCGTGTACTACCCAACCTGACGAGTGAGTGCTACCAATATCTTCTGTTTTTTGCAGAATCCCATAAACGAGTCCCTTACATATGCTAAAGCCAGGGTGTTTCAAGAATCTCCTGGATTATCTTTCAAGTGCGATAGGACTGACTGGCTGAAGTGAATTTACCTGGTGATACAGATGAGTTTTCCAGTCCTGTCCACTGGTTGCATTGCACTTCATTAGGTCTCTCCTAGTGGCTGCGACACCTGTGTTCCCTTTCCAGTAAGCATAAGGTACTTTATCGTTCCACTCAATTTTCTCGGAGTTCTGTCTAATGGCTCTCACAGTACTTTCCCACGGCCCTATGTTGATCTCAGCCCTATATTGGACAAAATGAAACGAAATAAACCACAAATTCTTGACTAATATTCCTAAAGCAAGTTGGTTTTCCAAAATATATTCAAAACAACCTATGGATCAATTTCATAACTAGATAGTCAGTGTAAGGCATTACCATCCCCAGAATGACCAATCAGGAAACGTGATGTCGAAGGCTGACTGATTTCCACAGAAGCGGAATAGCGGGGGAGGCAACGTGGCATTCGGCCCCTGGTAGTCGTTCTTCATGATTACTGGCTGGTCATTGCAATAAAACATCAACTCAAGATCTGGTATTTTTCCTGGGTACAACCTCAGGAGCTGCACAATCCCCCATATTGTTCCCACATCTCTTGTTTGGTAGGGCTTCCTAAAGTGCTCCACATAGACCCTCCCCTTGAGAATCACTAGCCTATAGTGTGCAAAGTCTCTTGTCCTCTCCACCATTTCCTTCGTGATTCCCGTGCTTTTCCAGGCCCGGAGATCCTCGTGGATCCACCGGAAGTACTCTGGACACTCTCTGGCGGGCAAGTCCGTGGGTTGGAACATCGTTAGATAATCTATTGGGCATGTTTGTGGCTTGGTTGCATTGGTGCAGTTGAGAAGATACTCGATCTTTTGGGATGACCGCAACGAATCTTCTGGAATTTTATTGACATTAAATACTTCCCTCAATGACCCACCTGGAAAAATAAACTGCAATGCAGAGAAACCAAGACAGATGCAAAATTTAGACTAGGAGCATAAGAAATAAGAATGTTAATTCCAAATCTAAGTTCTGTCGGTACTTTCAGTATGCAATAACAGAGTGCAAACTTTTGTTTTTAAGAAGTTTGCAAGCTGATCTGGATCTGCTAGAAAAGACACAAACATGTGCAGCATCTAAAATTAGCTAATTTGCAACTTATTTTCTGGACACCAGATCATACTTCACAACTTAATCCATGGCAATCATCATTTTATTCATGTCTGATTGATCAGGAAATCAGTGAATAAAACGAGTTCAATAGCAGATAATGAAAAGTTAGATACGGGAAAGAAGGTAAGTGGCGCTGAACTTACAATATCTAGCCCTGAAATGATGCAGCCGCTGAGAACTATGATCAAGAACAAGACGAAAACAGCAGCTGAAGCCGGCACCTTGAGCGACCGAGGAGTTCTTTTGGATGAGGGCAAACCGTGGAGCTTCTCCTCCTCCATTTGATCTTAGCTAACGCCTCACTCGGTCTGCCAACTTTACTTCATGCCCGTCAAACCAAGAATGTCACATTCCTACTAAGCATTCATCACTCATTTACAGATTACTACGACTAATCAACTCCATCTGAACCGAAGGCTATCTAATAATAAACTAGAATTCGTTTTGAAGCCACGTGATTAGCCCATGTTGAAGCAAAATCCCCTAGTAATACTGCCTTGCTTGGAGTCTACTGTTTCATTCTCTTCCCTGGAAATTAGATCGGTGCTTTAAAGTCTAGTTTGACTGAATTAGCGCGAAAGAAAAGTTGGTCTTATCAGAATTTAACACGGCCATGCATCTTAATCAAAGTCAATGCCTCTCCATTAAGGAAGCCCCATCACATGTCTGGTCTGGTTATGCTTTTTCTTGGAAACCACTGCACAGGTGGAGACATTTTTGGGGTTCTGCACGTAGAGGACACCTGTAGACTTGTCAAGTCTTGTCTCCCCATTTCTGGCTTAATGCCAAGTAAAGAGAACCATTTATTTTAGGTCATTTGCTAAGCAAGACTTGAAGTAGAAGTGGTTGACTTTCCAGTCACCCTCTTTTTGCCCCCGGAAGGAACACAAGAAGTGTAATTTGTGCAAGTGTGATTAAACAGATCCACATGGCACATCTTCTTACCAGATCTTAGGACGAAGATGGAGTGATTATTCATCCACTGTACATGAAACAGCTTGCCGCAAAGTCGGTCCAAAGTTTTAATGCCAGCTTGGTGGTGCTTGAAGTTTTCGAGCAGGTCTGTTTGGCTCGCCAGATCTTTGAACTAGTCAGTTTGGAAAAACGTTACAAATCACATGGACCAAAAGAGCATCATTTCCATCAACGTTTCGTCCCTAGTGACTGACTATAGTCCAAATCCGTGAATAACGGTCAATGTCAAGAAAGTCCACACCGAAATTGCGGAGACTGGTCCATGGTGACCAGGTTTGGGCCTAACTCCTCTCTTTTCCAATGAATGGCCTAAATTTCTCTCGTTTTCAAGGGTTCTTTTTTCCGATTTTAGAGTGATAATGCATCTAAGCCTAACCCTTTTTTTGGCCAAGTTAAAAGCTATTCTCTCTCTGTATAATAATACAAAATGGATAGGTGGTTTCAATTACCTGTTAAATTCCATGAAAAGCCCGTTTCTTATTGTTTAATGGATGGGTCCCTTTTAATTTTCTCGAGCAGTCTAGACGTGCGCCAAGTTTACTTCATAATTAAGATATTTTTTCAAAAGAAATTCCTAGCTTTTCCTTTTTTTTATTGAAAGAAGATTGTAGTTGTTACTTAAAATGATACATCATAAGAACATAGATCTCATAACAAAGCGAATCAAAATAGAACAAAGTTCAGAATACTGCAATACAAATCCACATCTAGAAAACAAAGAGCATTGACAGAGTACTAGTAGAGTTAAGCATATGCATGTTCCACAATAATGGATTGGTCAAGCAAAATAATCAATGGTTGATCACTAGATTATCTTTATCGGTGATGAGCACAACCGAAAACTCTCTCTCCAATAAGCAGTAACTACGATGTTGCAGTGTGCACCTAAATTCGGCTTCCTCTGCACCATCGCCGTACACAGACAACTAAAACTGGTTGAGCGAACACAGATTTAATTTTTCGGAAGAGCAAATCTTTGTAGTTCCATGAGACACCAAAGTTATTGCAATCACTATTGAAACCGAAGGCAAAGGACTTGTATATTGACAGAGCATAGAGGTATTGAATCTTGAAAGCATATTTATTATATTCCCAAATCTAGATCGGGAGAGTTCAAACTCTCCAATTTAAAAGTAAATCAAGAGAAGAGAGCTCTCAAATCTAAATTGGGAGAGAAGAAGAAATAAGAAAACAAACATCCATCTTTTAGCCAACAACCACAAAATTTACATCGAAACACGATCTTTTTCTCCATTTGATGGGAGACTTCTCAATTTGATGGCAAAATAAGCCTTTTTGATACATTTACAGGCGATAAGGCGAGGGCGCAATTGCTTGATTCCTCAAGGTACATGGAAAATATGTAAAATTAGAGTTGTCTTCTCAAGATTCTCAAGATATAAAGTGAAATGGGAAACAAATGTAAAGTGATAAATTTAGAGTTGCTTCTCAAGATTCTTCCAAAACTCAGCCTCCAACATCTCAACCTGCCTAGTTACACTCTCTTTTCTCTCTATAAGAGCTTTGAACTCAACAGGGTCATAAAAAGGCGGCAACGAGCACGGAAGCGCATCACTAGGTGACTCCACCATCGACTCGACCATAAACGTCCTCATAAGCCATCAGCTGGGCACGCCATCATTTCCGAGCACAGACCGGTCATTACCGGAGTCACCTTTACCTCGAAGCCTCTCATTTCCGAGCACAGCTCGGTAATTCCCCGGGGCACCTTTACCTCCAACTTGAGAAGCTTCGCGTACTCGCTAAGCAGGTGAAACGTGCAGTCGAACTTCAGTTTTGAGCTCTCCTCGACGAACTTGGTCCTGCTACCGCTGATCCTCTGCGCCTGTTTCAATTGTCAAGTCATAACGAATTTGAGGAAAGAATGTAACGAAGGCCTAGGGCAAGATTGGGAATGCTGCTAACCTCTTCAGTGTGATTGTTTCCCCATTCAACAGCAAATTTGATATCTCTGCACTTATTGTTCGGCATAAGGGCCTGTTTGGCAACGTGCCAAACAGTGCCAGATTCTGATTTTTTGTTCCTGAATCAGTTTAGGACGAGAATCGCGTTTGGTAAAATTTTTGTTCGAGAACAATTTTGGACAAGATTTGAGAATCAAAAAAATTTGATTCTCCGTCCGAGAATCAGAAAAAGAATCAAAACGGTGAAACCCTTGCTCTTCCCTTTCGTCATCCCGGTTGCCGGTCCCGGCGAGGTCGCCGGAGGCAAGCCCGGCCTCGCCGGTGGCCGGGCAAGCCTCGCCCGGCTGCCGGTGAAGCTTGCGGCCACCGGCGAGGCCGGGTGAGCCTTGCCCAGTTGCCCGGCGAGGCTCGACCGACGAAGGCCGACCTCGCTGAGGGGTCGCGGTCCGGCGACCGGCCGATGAAGAAGAAGAAGAATAGGAAAAAAGGGAAAAAAAGGAAAAAAGAAAAGAAAAATAGTAAAAAGTAAAAAAATTATTTAAAAATTAAAATAAATTAATTTGGAACATAATCAATTAACACGGTATCAAACGCAATTCTATTCCAAAATAAAAAAAATTTGGACAGTTACCAAATGCGTTTTTAACTCGGTAATCAGCCTTAGAAGAATAAAAAATAATCATTTCTAGTCGAATCGGCTCCCGAGAATAGAATCGTTACCAAACGCGCCCTAATTAGCCAGTAATGCTCCATAGGCATCATCCCTCCTACGAAGTAATCGTAGAACTCTGGCTTTATCAGCAAGGTCATGGAATCACATGCCAAAATGTACTTCTTGCTCACCGACCAGCCAATTCCTTCTATGTAGATCTTGTACCTTTCCATGTTTCAAATTCATGCAGCCAAATGCAGATTTTGTTTTATAAGTGCAAGCTATTACAGATTGTGCATAAGTAATATGAAGTTATGTTGTTTTGCCAGTTTTAAATCCCGCAACGAAATATCTTTCACCAAGTGTTATATTTTGATTTTTATTAGAGGGGACTTAGGTTTTGTGCTAGTATTAGATAGAAATGATCAAAAGCTAATGGATATATATATAGTCACTTAATACAAGCTTAAAATTAATGAGAACCAATGTCGAAATCTAATGAACAGTTTAATCCAAAATCACTTCAACATACTAATGAAAACTCATTAAAATCAAAGTGATTCGTACAATATCGAAGCTGATTCGACAACATTGGACATTGACAAAAATACGGGAAAGCACTTGTTCCTAATTGGGCTAGAGGACACAATGTCGAACCTAATCGAAGACCTTAGATAGTGAAAACAACACCGAGTTTGCTCCTAAATGGTTATAAGGACACAACATCGGAATCTAATCGACGATGCTAGACAATGAATATCACGCCCCAATCCTCGAGCGCGCGTCCATCCATCAATGGTCGATACAAATGCGACGTTCCCAGGACGCGTCGCCGACTCATTTATTTTAATACGCATGCGGAAGCGAAACAATAAAACCTTGACAATAAATAACATGGAATAGGAAAGTAGGGCAACGTTTCATAAAAGCCAACTTTATATAAACAACTAGGTTTAGGTACAAAAGAGTCTGGGCAAAAGTTTACAAAATATCGGCTTTAAAAAAGAAGCTGTCCTAAGACAAACTAGTCGAACACAAACGCCGATCTTTCAGACTCCACCTCCACAGACTCCGGGGTTTCAATTCTCCACAACCACCAACTATGGAGATAAAAAGATAAGCCCACGACGGAGTGAGACAATGTCTTAGCAAGTTCACCCCCTAAACTCCTATTAGGAAATACACTCAAGGCTGGCCTAGTCACACAATACATATTACTTACCTCGCCTCAGTTCCTTCCTACACGTTAGTATAGTTCATATCACTCAATCATATCCAGTAATAAGAACTCAAACAATTGAAACGCAAACACTTTCATCTCAAACAACCACATGGGTCCAGATTATAAAACCAAACCGTTATGACACGTCACATATCATGTCACACAGTTTTGTCTCATAATACAGCGCATCTAACTCAATCAATCATGCGTTCCAATTGTTAATTTCGCCCCTCTAGGGTACGGCCTACTTGAAGTTCAGCGGTCTACTAGCATAGCCAGGTATCGTCTCTTCCCCATTGAGCACGGCTACATCTCTCAAAGACGGCTTTCCTAGAGGAGCATAGGTCTAGAATCTATTGCGACCCAAAGCTATTGTCTAGGTATCCCCTATAGGATAACGTCCATCTGACTCAATTCGGGGACAGGTTCTCTTAACCAACACACGACCATTCAACCTCGGTTTAGGATATCGTGTATTGCACTCAAATGCCTCAGTTAAAATAGTGATTCTGGCCTATTTTATTCGTATTAAAAACATCTGGAAAATAGTCGCGTGTGGGTACACGGTCAATTCGAACCAGAAAAACTAATACATTTCCTTTTCAAACCCCACTATTTGATATAGTACTTAAAATTCATTTTTAGTGTCAAAACCCGACACCCGTGATTTTCTGAATAAATATCATATTTACACAATCATCACTCAATTTGCACAATCTAACAATCAATTGTATAATCTTAACACACCAATGCAATCAATACAAAATTTTGGTCACCGGCTATCCCGATCTAATTTATGAAAAATAATAAATAATTAAATATATTCCGAAATTAAATAAATAAATAATATATTATATTAATATAATTTAATAAAATAATATTTAAAAATTCGAAATAATTAATTAATTTAAAATAATAAATTAAGGGCCTAATCAATATTACACTAATTTAATCACCTAATTAGCATTAATTAATTGTCCACTAAACTAATCACATCCCTTAATCTAATTAATAATTAACTAAGCTAATCTAACCACATAATCATACTTAGCTTAATCTAAATACCCCTTAAGTATAATTAACCTCACAAGCAAGGTTTAGTGAGTAAACTCATCGGTTTAGCATTTCGGTGAGTTCACGGCGACGGCGACGCCAAGGCGAGCGACAAACCTCTAAGCGGCGACACCAACCAAGGTCGGGAAGGGCTTGAAAACGGGCCACGAAGACCTCACGGCTTGCTGGAACTTTGGCTACCGATCTTGAGCTACAAGGACTAAACCGGCAACTGAAACGATGAGGAAGGACTAATCAGAGCTTCGGCGAGCGGGTGGCCAGCAACCGGCGGCACCTGGGGGTCAAGAGGGACTTGCTGGTGGTTGGGATGGGCGGAGGTAGGGTCGAAATGGGAGGAAAATCGCAAAACAATGCAGGAGGGCAGAGCTCCAAGCAGTCCGGCGAGCGGCGACTTATGGCGGCGGCTCCGTTTGATGAGTAGTGACCACCGTTTGTATGGACCGGATGTCCCGAGCATGGTGGTGGGTGGCACGAGAGCCGATTCGCATGGGAAGACAACTTTTAACTCGGGTTTTTGGAAAAAGGTCGCTGGAGCAGAAACATGAATAGGAGAAAACATAGGGGGAAAAGAGGTTGACGATGGCTTTGCGGGCATGTGACAATGGAGGGAAGTTGTTGCTTAGTTTCTTGGTTCTCTCAAGCTCCAAAAGTGAACAACCATGGGGAAAGCAAGTCTCAAGGAGGAAGAAGGCTTCAGCTGAAGCAAAGGGGTCCCCAAAGGCCTCTTAAGCTTTCAACACTTGGCCAAACACTCAAGTGGCTGCCCCCACCACTTGCTCAACCATCCTCAGCCACTTTGGCAGCCCCAAGCTACCCCAACAATCTTCTCCACATGGCTGAAATGTTGCACCCCCTAGCCAACAAATTTTGTACACTTGTTCATCAAATCCATTCAATTCTCCTTCAATTCTTCTCCAGTTGGATCCAATTTGATGTCCATGAATCCAACCAAGGTGCCATCATCCCAATCAACATTTTTCCTCACCAATTAGCCCAACTTGAATCCCAAAAACGCAATAAAAAATGGGCCTACCAATTTCCGATCCAAAATAACCTTACTTTGATTTTTCGCCGAAAATCTCGGTTTGCAGAAAAATTATTTTAGGATGAGTCGACATTCCTAAAATAACTTGTGACATGAAAGAACTTTCAATTTCTGAAATCGGGTTCAATTTTGCGGTTAATTTCAATCCGGCGCGATTTTAGCACATCCCAATCTACAATGTAGCTTTTAAGAATTTTTGGCGCATTTGACTTATGGTTAATTATTTTCAAGCCACAATGTGCATTTTCGACTCATTGACGACTTTTGGTTGTCAGATAAATCTCGAGGTTTCAAATACGAACATAGGGTACAGAAACGACCGAAATAGTCTATTCGAACGAATCATTACAATCAAATCTTGAAATTCAAAATTATTAAAGATTTGTACAGTGAAATCTATTGTTGAGTCATTTAGCTACATATGTTTATAGAGATGATAGTTCAAGGTGTTTTGAAGCTAGAATTTTATGGATCTTGATATGATACGGTATGCCTGGACGAAATTTTCAAGTTTGACGCGCGTTTTGAACACAGTACCAAATAATAAATTTTGGGCTTGAATTGTAATTGTTTTCAGTGAGGTCTTGGGATAGCTGAGTTGTGGTTGTTGTAATATATCAAGAGGGCTTTCTAAGGAATGTAAGATGGCTCGAAATGGAATTTTGTGGAGGAAGTTATGGCGCGATGAAATTTAACGCGTGAACCGTGCCTAGTGGATAACGATAGGTTTCCGCTTTGGCAAGCTTTTTGTTTTCGTATAGGTGCCATTTTATCAACAAATAGGCGTAATATAGTATAATTGTTCATTAGAACATCGTTTTACTTGGTTTTTTGATATTATTTTTCGGTTATTTATTAGGAATTCGAGTACGTCGACTCAAATAATCACCGTAGTTGATTTTCGGCTTTTCCAAGGTAAGTGATACTATTTTTTCTATGAGTTTGTAAATGCATGTCTTGAAAGTTATGGAGATTTGATGTATCATAAATTATTGAAAGCATGTTTTGTTGCTTAAAATCTAGATTGAGTATTACTACGATTGCGTATTTGTGAATGACTTGCCAAATGTTTTTTAGAAAGTTGTTGCGAAAAGTTATATGTATATAAATATATGTTGATTTGTGAATTTGGTTTATGAAATATGTTGTGAATAGGTATGTTAAATTTGTTCTATTTTTTTTTTTTTTGAAGTTCTGAAATGATTTGAGAAATGCTTTACGAAAAGTATTTCTAGTGAATGAGTTGGGTTGTAGAAAGATTATTTGTTTTATTATGTGAATTGTGGAGTTTATTATGAATTGGTGTTGATGATCAATGTCGTCGTGAGGCCAGTGAGGGGTTTGTGGGTATGCAAATACTAGTCTTGAATATCCTTGTAGATTGAGCCACCAGTTAATAGTAGGTGGAGACCTAACCAATAGCAGAATCTTGATCGTCTTATCACGGGTGTTATGGGTGATCATGGTTGGATCTTGAGCAAAAAATTGATCAGTGGATAGACCATCAACGTATGGTTTCATATGAGATGAATTAATAGGGTGAACCATTGATGTGTAGCATGGGATTAACCAATGGAATAAAAACCAATGACATGTGTCTTATGAAATTGATCAATGGAATGAACCATTGACATACATTTTTATGATATTGACCAATGGACTGAACCATTGGTATTTGGCTTGCCATTATCTTAAATATTTTTGCTTTGAACATATTATATTAAAGTAAGAAATATTGTATTTTTGGTCGTGAAGGTTTGTTCAATTCTAGGTTTTTTTTTTGGTGAAAATGAGTTATATTTGTGTTTAAAGTGCATATTGATTGCTCGATCTACTTAGAAAAAATGTATTATACACTGAACTGTGATAGCTCATTCCTTTTTTCTTTTTCAGGTGTATCAGTTAGTGATCGATAAAGTGAGAGCATTATCACGGGGACTATTGGGAGCTGGATATGTGGAGTATTGTGTGAGGTTGCATCCTTTAGGAAAAGGATGGCCGTGTTATCCCCATATCCCTATAGGATTTGGGGTGTGACACATGGCACAGCTATTTACCTTATCTTAGGACAAAGATGGAGTGATTATTCATCCGACTGGACACGAAACACGTCCCTGCGAAGACGGTGCAGAGTTTTGAGGCCTCGGCTTGGTCGTGCTTGAAGTTTCCGAATGGGTCCGTTCGGCTCTCCGGATCTTTGAACTGGTCAGTTGGAAAAAACGGTACGGATCACATGGACCAAAAGAGCCTAATTTCCATCAACGTTCGTCCCCAGTGACTAGTCCAAATCCGTGATCATTGGTCATTGACTAATCAAACGAAGAACGCTCAACGTCAAGAGTGTCCACAGGAAAATTTCGAAGGCTGGTGCATGGTGACCGTTGTTTGGGCTTAACCATTCTTTCTTTTCCAGTGAATCTAACTTAGGCCAGTTGGCCTAACATCTCTCAATTTCAACGGGTCTTTTTTCCGATTTTAGAGTGGTGATGCATCTAAGCCTAACTTCTTCTTTTTTTCTTGGCCAAGTGAAAAGAAAAAAATTTCTCTCTCTTTATAATAATACAAAATCCATTGGTGGTTTCAATTACCAATTAAATTCCATGGAAAGCCCGTTTCTTATTGTATAATGGATGAACCCTATTAATTTTCTCAAGTAGTCAGAAAGTTTACTTCATAATTAAGAAAAATTTTCATAAGCAATTCCTCTTTTTTTTTTTTTTTTTATCAAAAGAAAATTGTGTTGATTGCTTAAAATGATACATTAGAACATAGACCTCATAACAAAGCGAATCGAATGAGAGCAAAGTCTAGAATACTACAATACAAATCCAAATCTAGAAAACAAAGAGGATTGATAGAGTACTAATAGGGTTAAGCAATGGTTATTCCACAATAATGGATTTATCAAGCAAAATGGTCGGCATTGGATTATCTGTACACCTAGATTCGGCTTCCTCTGCACCATCGCCACACAAAGACAACCAAAACAAGTTGAATGACACATATCTGATATTTGGAGGAGCAAATCTTTACAATTTAACAAGACACCAGAGTTATTGCATTCATCATTAAAATTGAAAACAAAGGATTTGTATGCCGACAGAGCGTAGGGGCATCAAATCCCGAAAGCATATTTATTATATTCCCAAATCTAGATCAGGGGAGAATAGCTCCCATATCCAAAACTAAATCGGGAGAGTTCAAACTCTCTAATTTAAAATCGAGAGAAGAGAGCTCCAAAATTTAGATTAGAAGAGAAGAAGAAATAAGAAAAGAACAAACTTCATCTTTTAGCCAACGACCACATAGAATTACATGGAAACACTATATTTTTTTCCATCTGACGGGAGATTTCTCAATTTGATGGCAAAATAAGCCTTTTGATTCATTTATAGGTGACCAGGTGAGGGCGCAATTGCTTGATTCTTCAAGGTACATAAAAAAAAAAAAAATGTAAAATTAGAGTTGTCTTCTCAAGATTCTCGAGGTCTAAAGTGAAATGGGAAATAAATGTAAAGTGGTAAATTTAGAATTGCTTCTCAAGATTCTTCCAAAACTCAGCCTCCAACATCTCCACCTGCCTAGTTACACTCTCTTTTCTCTCCATGAGAGCTTTGAACTCAACAGCGTCATAAGGAGGTGGCAATGAGCACGGAAGCGCGTCGCTAGGCGACTTCACCATCGACTCAACCATGAACGTCCTCACAAGCCCATCAGCCGGGCACGCCATCAGTTCCGAACACAGCTCAGGTACTCCCGGAGGCACCTTTACCTCGAACTTCAGAAGCTTCGCATACTCGCTGAGCAGGTGAAACATGTAGTCGTACACGAACTTCAGTTTCAGGCTCTCCTCGACGAACTTGGTCCCTCTATCGCCGATCCTCTGTGCCTGTTTTGATTGTCAAATCATAACGAATATGAGGAAAGAATGTAAGAAGGCCTAGAGCAGAATATGGGAATGCTGCTAACCTCTTCAGTGTGATTGTTTCCCCATTCGACAGCAAATTTGATATCTCTGCACTTATTATTCGGTCTAATTGGCCAGTAATGCTCCATCGGCATCATCCCTCTTATAAAATAATCGTAGAACTCCGGCTTGATTAGCAAGGTCGTGGAATCGCATGCCAAAATGTACTTCTCGCTCACTGACCAGCCGATTCCTTCTATGTAGATCTTGTACCTTTCCATGTTTCAAGTTCAGGCAGGAAAAGACAGATTTTGTTTTATAATTGCGCTTTAATACTGATTATGCGTAGGTTGAGACCATGCAAACCTAAAATTCCGAAACTGTAAATGGAAAACATAGTAGAGATAGTGAAATCGAACGCCCTATTGCTCACCTATGAGTGCACTGGTCTTCTAATTTTGAGTGCTTGAAGCCGTCTGCTACTTCCCGACGCCAGTCCTGAATAATAGCCAACATAACAATTATGTATCGACCTTTCGTCTCTTGATCTTGATTGTAGGAACCATAGTGGAAATATGAAACACCATCAAAATCTTAGTCATGTGCAGATAGGAGATTACTTGGGCGTACACACGAGCTTTCCAATCGGTTCTTGAACGGTCATTGCACCTGAAGAGATCGCGCCTGGTCTCGGCCAGTCCATAGTTGCCTTTCCAGAAAGCGTAGGGCTCTCTGTCCTTCCATTTGATCGGCTCCGCCTTGCCTTTTATGGCCGATAAAATGTCTTCCCATGGCTTTATGTTCACTTCAGGCCTAGCCATAGTCAATTGCAGCAAATAGTGAATGATGGGTTTGTGACAGATCGGTAAGAGCTTAATGAGAAGTGTGAACTGATAATTTTTAAGGCCATTACCAACCCCAGAAGGACCAATCCGGGAAAGGGACGTCAAAGGTCGTGTTGTGCCCGCAATAGTGGAACAACGGTGGATCTCCTCTTCTTTCGAGCCCTGGTACTCTTGCTTCAGGATCAGCGGCTTGTCGCCGCAGTTGAACATGAGCTCCAAGTCCGGCACCTTCCCAGGGTACAACCTCAGGAGCTGCAAAATGCCCCAGATGGTGAACACGTCCTCGTCTGGAAGGCAGGCTTGTACTTCTCCACGTAAGCCTTTCCTTTAAGTATCACGAGCCGAAACTGCGCGTGCTCTTTGCTGTTTTCCAACATTTCCCGCGTGATCCCTGCAGCCTTCCAGGGCCGGAGATCCTCGTGGATCCACCGGAAGTACTCCGGACATACCTCGGTGTATATATTCTCAATTCGATGCGTTGCTGGATAATTGGTCGGACATGTCAGCAGCTCAGTGTCATTCGTGCAGACGAGCGGGTATGCGACATTTCGAGTGGAATTCCTGGGGCTCTCTGCGGTCCTAGTCTTGAAAATGAAAGGGCCTGTCAATGTAGACTGCGACCAAAAAAAAAAAAGAAAATCTCTACGGTTTAGTCCATGATACATCAAGACGATGTTGTTTTGCTCCAGGAGTAATCCCGAAACATCAAAGAAAGCAGGGAAATATGAAAAAAAAAAAAAGATCAGGATGAAGCTCACAATGTCTATCCAGGAGACGAAGAAACCAGACAGAATGAACACAATCGACAGCATCAAGACGGTGGCCGAAGCCCATGCCCTCTTCACCGGTGGTGGACGAGTCTTGGTGCCATCGCGACATTCAGCAGACTGTCCGTCTTCCATGGATGATGGACCGCCTCAGCCTATCTCTCCCTGTGCTCTCCGGGCGTCAGGAACGAAAGCCAGAAGTACTCAGGAGCATTAAATCTCCTAATCTGGGGACTCATTTCGAAAGGCTGATTAATTGATAGATCAACACGCATTCCATCAAAGTCAATGGTGCCTCTCAGTGAAGGAAGCCATCCGCACATGGTGTTATGCACGTATTTTTAAAGAAATCCTATGCACAAAAGGGGGACTCCTCTTTTGGATGGTGGAGCAATAAGAGAGAGACGCGAGGAACCGAAGGCCTTTTTTCTCTGGTTCGATTTTGTGTGGGGTGATGGGTTTGACTTCATGCACAAGTGATTGACTTCCTTTATCTACTCATGAAGGAAAGTGACGGCGTCGAACAGTTTCAATTAATGAAAGCTCTGATTAAACTCACAACGTAATGCGGCCATTAGGTGGTATTAGACGGGTCAAATGGATGGGCCAGGTGAGGTTTGGGTCCAACCCAAATTGACTCATTTAATCTATTTTGATATATTTTCATGTAATACAAATCTAGTAACTTATATATGACTCAACCCATATTAGGAAGACATTTCCATATTATAAACAAATGGAGGTGTGAGTTGGAGTAAGTGAGCGTTAGTTAGAACGAGGGTAAGATAAAGTGAAGAGTGAGTCATATAAATGGGTTGGGTCTAACTAAGCTGTGAGCTCATTTGACACTTATATTAGTCTAGATTTTATCATTCAAGCTCATTTATGATCAATATATTAAATATGACTGATCCATATAACAATTCAGCTCATCAAATATGGGTTAACAAATGGGTTTAGGACCCATTTTGACATTTCTAGGTGGCAAACAATTCTTGAAGCCATAATTGGCTTAAGCACTTGCCAGTGAATCTAATTAAGAGGATGTTAAGTTGTGTTAGATTTTGATGTTAGCATTTGTATTTTGGAATGTAAAAATATGTGGGGATTCTCGGCAAATGTAACGGCAATGGGACGAGGTATATGAATTAATCTCTTGTACCTGACTCAACTTCCCAAGCCTATTTATAGGCTCAATCAACCAATATATACAACAATATCTCTGCATTTGTCTGAAATAATCTACTAGTTTTTATCCTTGGACATATTCATGACCACACAAATTAGATCATTGTAGAGCATGAATCCTAGAGGAAACTGATCGATGCTTCAACGCTTCTCCTCGATCAATTTTTGCAATACTCTGAGCACGCTCCGCAGTATGTAAAACTTGGCTTGCAATAATGCTTTAGTAAATGTACCTGCAACTCGATCTTCAATTTTGCAATACTTTAGTTTGATCTCTCTCTAACTTTGCACTTTCGTGTGAAGTGACATTTGATGGCGATGTATTTAGTTCTCCTGTGAAAAATTGAATCTTTTGGAATAGTGATTGCTCACTTGTTGTCACACAATATTTGAGCTTCTCCAATGTTTTCTAGTATTTTTCAAAGCCATATTACTTGACTAGTGATAGTAGCAACTACGACATACTCGGCTTTGCGGTAGATTGTGCAACTAAGTGTTACTTTTTGGATGTCCATGACAACACTCTAGCACCTAATGCAAATATGTAGCCTATAATACACTATCGGCCGAGCCTACTCAGTCACTGTCAATGTAACTAAGCAATTTTGCGATTGCACTTGGTCCCTACCAAATGCCATAATTTGTTCTTATTAGTAAATATCTTAGAATTCTTTTGACAGCTCCAAAATGAATTTGCCTTTGACTCTGCATAAAGCGTGATGATAGACATGTCATGTACATGATTTTTGTAGTGGTGAAATATAGTATACTTTCAATAAGGCTTCCACATAAAGAAGCTCCCTTCTCTACTCCATCTTCTTTTAGTAGTTTCTTGTTTGTCACAAGTATTTTTCAACTGTTTCGCAAATAGTTCATCTTGAATTTCTTCAAGACGTTGACGAGCATAAGATTCATGGGAGTGTTCATCTTCCATGGACGACCGACCACCTTGACCTTACTCTCTCTTCACTCTTCGGGCCTGGGGAATGAAGCCAGAAGTATTTAGGAGCATTAAAAATCTCCTAATTTTAGAGATTCATTTTCGAAAGGCTGATTAATTAATCGATTAATACGTACTTGATCAAAGTGAACGATGCTTCACAATGAAGGAAGGCGTCATCACATGCTGATATAGTAGTTTTCTTGAAATCCCATGCACCCAAAAGGGAACTTCTCTTTTCCTCTTGGGGGGGTGGTAGGTTTATTTGACTTCACGCA
Organism: Eucalyptus grandis; assembly: GCF_016545825.1. NCBI lineage: Eukaryota > Viridiplantae > Streptophyta > Magnoliopsida > Myrtales > Myrtaceae > Eucalyptus > Eucalyptus grandis. The sequence continues at coordinate 1,298,020 of NC_052616.1, forward strand.
CAAGTGATTTGACTTCCTAATGACCTTTATGTGACTTCACGCACAAGTGATTTGACTTCCTAATGACCTTTATGTACTCATGAAGGAACGTGTGATAGGTACGAATGCATGAAAGCTGTGAATAAAGAAATGATTTAGTTTCGAGGATACAGTGGACTTTGGGTGGCGCCACGAGTCAACATTTATGTACCAGGCTAAGTTTAACTTTTTCATCCAGTCAAAAGCAAGTCATCCTTATCGGTTAATGATCTAATTAATGGTTTGAAAGATACAATTGAAGGGCCAAAAAGATTTCTATTGACGTCGAATCTAAAACAATTTGTGCATGCTGCATTTAGTGTTCAACACAAAGTTTTCTGTGGGTCAATTTTTAATCACTGATATGACAGAGAAAATATTCGGGAATAATATTCATTGCGATGTAGTAATTTTTCGTGTTAGTAATTATATTATAATAACTTCACTAATTATGTCATTAACTTTCTAAATGGCTTAGTTAAATGACACCGTTTTTGTAGAATCTTCCCCTTTTAGTAAATGAATTACATTTCCTATCAGCATATTTGAAACTCGAGAATTTCGAAGAGCATATTGTAAACTTAATCCTATGGAAAGCTGGTGTGAAAAACTAGTAATTGAGACGATGGTTATATCTATGTGGTTACAAAACACAAGTAAACAGGTGTCCTATAGTAATGCTCCTAAGATAGTATATTTGTAAAATGTAACTAGGTAATTCAAATTTCAATTTTGCTTTATGGTGGAACTTATAGAATAAACTAAACAGGTTACTTAAGGTGATTCTAATAATTAAGCCAAAGGAAAATAAATTTAAAAAGGTGTTGTGTTTGATGTATTTGTTACAAGGTAGGATAAATCTCAGCCGGACTTGCTTGATTGAACTAAATTGAATGTTTGGATTTATGACTCGAAAAAAACTCTCAATCTTCAATCGCGTGATGGCCTAGAACATGGGTATGATTCAATTACCCATTTAGACTCCGTTTGTTTCGCTTGAAAATGAATAATTTATAAAATAATTTTTTTAAAAATGATCGCTTGTATCATTTGAAATAATTAACCAATGAGAAATGTCTTCATTATCGGCAACAATTTATATCTAAATATTTTTGTGGGTAATAAGTATATTTTTTGTTCATTCATTTTTGTAAGCAATCATTTCTAGAAAACTATTTTCTAATTTATTCATTTTCATAAAAACAAATGGGGGCCATAATTAACAAAGCAGTCCTTCATTGTTAAACCAGTCGATGAGATAAGAAATGTAGTTTATTGAGTACATGAGCATGAACAGATTACATTACATAAGCCAAAGAGCCACGCTCTCCTCATCCCCAATCGTCTAAGGAGTTTCTATATACCTTGTCCAGAAAGATTAATGCATGAACTACTCAAACGTGTGAATGAGATATGTAATGAATCAAAAGCATCACGTCTGCGGTTTCTTCTCAAGATTCTGCCAGAACTCAGACTCCCACTTCTCCACTTGCCTAGTGACACTCTCTTTTCGCTCCATGAAAGCTTTGAGCTCCAGGGCTTCATAAGGTGGCGGCAGCGAGCATGGGAGGGTGTTGCTAGGGGACTCCACCACCGATTCAGTCATGAACTTCCTGATCAACCCACCGGCCGGGCACGCCATCAGTTCCGAGCACAGCTCGACCGCTCCCGGGGGGACTTCGACGTCAAACTTCAGGAGCTTTGCATACTCGTTGAGCAGATGAAACATGAAGTCGTACACGTACTTCATTTTAAGACTCTCGGAGATAAATCTGCTCCCGCTCTCGCCGATCCTCTGCGCCTGCATATGTTTGCAAGATTGTAAAACGGATGATAAAGAGAGAGGGTCAAATGAAATTGGATGGGGTGAAATACGATCGAGACCGACCTCCTCGGTGTGATTGTTTCCCCATTCGACGGCGAACTTGATATCTCTGCACTTCTTATCGGGCCTAATCGGCCAGTAATGCTCCATCGGTACCATCCCTCTCGTGAAGTGGTCATAGTACTCTGGAGTTATCATCAGCGTCACGGCATCGCATGCCAAAATGTACTTCTCGCTGACGGACCAAGCACTTCCTTCTACGTAAATCTTGTACCTTTTGATGTTTAAATCGGTTCAGTACGTGCGAACAAATTGGATTTTAAAGGTAGAGAAGTGGAAATCCCTTCACATTACCTGTGGGTGCATTGATCTTCTAGATTCGAGTCCTTGAATCCCTCTGCCGTCGCTTGACGCCAATCCTGAATAACAACGAGCAAAGATTCTATGTGTTCATCATCCGTGTGTCATATGACTTCCATACGATCCAGTAGCTACAAGTCACGAGCGTTTTTTAATCGTGCATAGGCAAAAATTAGCTCAACTGATGTAGAAAAGATAGAAGAACCTGGGTATACAAGCGAGCTTTCCAATCAATTTCAGTAGTGCCATTGCATTTCATGAGATCAAGCCTAGTTTGGGCCACCACAGGGTTGCTTCCAGTAAGCGAAGGGCACTTTGTCCTTCCATCTAGTCTTCCCTGCTTTCTCTTCTATGGCTCCTAAAGTGCCTTCCCATGGCCTTATGTTTACTTCAGGCCTGACCATAATAATTCAAATTATACTACAATTTTATATGAATACAATGCGCATGATGTGGAAAATTTACAATCGTTTATGACGTCAGGAATTGCACTTATATCACTAGTCGGGGTTCAATGATGTTGGAGGCATTACCAGCCCCAGAAGGACCAATCTGGAAATATGATGTCCATGGTCGTATTGAGTCCGCAATAGTGAAATAATGGCGGGACAGTCGCAGCTTTTGAGCCTTCGTAGTCTCGTTTCAGGATCACTGGATAGTCTGCGCAATTGAACATGAGCTCTAAATCCGGCACCTTACCGGGGTACAACCTTAGGAGCTGCAAGATCCCCCAAATCGTGAACACGTCCCTCGTCTGGAACGAGTTCCTGTACTTCTCTACATAGGCCTTTCCGTTAAGGATCACCAATCTGAAGTGCGCGTGCTCTTTGCTGCTTTCAAGAATTTCCCTCGTGATTCCCGCACCCTTCCAGGGCCGAAGATCCTCGTGGATCCACCGAAAGTACTCCGGACATGCCTCGGCGTATGAGTTCTCCGTCTGATGTTTTGTAGGATAATTCCCCGGGCATGTCTGCGGCACGCTGGCGGTGGCGCTGCAGTTGAGCGGGTACGTGAAATTCCGGGAGGAATCTTCACGGCTTCCCGTTATAGTAGTCTTGAGAATCAAAAGACCTGAAGTAGACTGCAAAATATAGAGAGGAAAGGAAAACAAAATAGCCAGATTAGTACTAGAGTTGAGGATTTAAGTTCGCAATTTACTACTCGAGCTGCGTCATATACTCATCACCAATACATCACAGGATATAAGAAAATACTTAGTATATGAAACCGGTAATTCGCAGAGAAGAAAATTCAAATATACAGGTGGTTTCGAAAGAGATGTGAGAAGAAAAGGCTAACATTGTCCATCCAGGATATGAAGACTGCAGAGAGAAGGAAAACGAGGAAGAGCAATAAGACGGTGCACGAAATACGCCGTGTCTTCGTCGTCGACACCGCTCGGCTACAGTCTTTCAGGTTCGCGCCGCGACCGTCCTTCCCTTCCCCCATTGATGATCAGCCTCTCTTGCTTTGGCACGAGGAAGAAGTGCGCGAAGATTTTCGGTTCGCGGCTTCTTTGCTGATCCTTGAAGCCGTTGTCAGGTCAAGCTGGACAGTCATTAGCGTCAGCGGTAATCTAGCAACCAGGCATTGCTTGGAGAACACTTGTTTAATCATCCTTCAGACAATATCAATTAGCTTAACTTGAAAAAAATTTCATGCGATGAAAATTGTGGGTTTTGGGTTGGCGCGGATAGAGGGTAAGAGTACGTAAATTTTATAAGGTCAATTCCAATATGCAGTCATAGACTTCAAGCTTTCTCTTTGAAATCCCACGGTGGAGTTAGCAATGGTCTAGGAAAAAGTATTAGGTAGATGTACTACATTTACCCCAAAATATATTTGTCTCAGTGGGATTTACTGTTGAGACCTATCATATTCAATTTTCTGCTAGAACCTCATGCGCAAGAGTTACTACTAGAGATAATCGCTAAGAAAGTCTCAAATCTATTGTGCAAATTCCAATTTGATTATAAACCTTTTTATTTAATTTAATCTTGAACCTTTAGATAATTTACCAATAAAATCCTTCTGACCAACTTTGATTGAAAATCATTGATGTAAAACGCCGACCATCCTACATGGTGGTACAAGTAGCGTCGGAGTTTACATTAGCAAATTTGCAAGTTTTCTAATTTTTTTTTCTTTTATCTTTTTTTATTCCACTGTAAGCGGTGAAGGTGGCTAGGGACTTGCTGGCCACAATGAAAAAAAAAATAAAGAAAGCAAGAAATAAAATAAATATATATAATTCATTAAAATTTTTATAAAAATGTCCATATTAACACTAGTCATGCCTTGTAAGACGGCATACCAGACGCCTAGCATCCATGTCAACGAATTCCGATCAAAATTAGCCAAAATGACTATATTGGCAAATCATTCAAAGATTTAAGACTAAATTAGTAAAATTGAGAGTTAATGACTGAATTAACATCTATATAATATGTTTAAAACTTTGTTGGTAAGTTTTCCAATGCTACTTTGCACTCTAGCGTGTTTGCACAAATTAATTAGTGGAATTCATCACATATTCATATTCAAAGACCTAAATACACTTCATCTAGATTCGTGCTTGGTCCATATAACATATAATTTCCATCCATGAAGTCGGGCATGTACATTCATTGCATGCCGACTTTTAAATTACTCGAATTCCACTTGAGGCGTACATGATATAGTGGGTAGAGAAATTCCATTCCTCGGTACCTGTTCAAGAATAGAAGTCTTTCCTTGTCATTTATTTATTTATTTTTCTTCTTTTGGTGGTTAAGTGAAGTTTAAGGAGATGTGACTAAATAATTCCTAACTGAGAAAATAATACAAATGATCCTTAAACTATAATTCAATATGTAATGTGATCTTCGAACTTTCAAATCGTTCAAAGATTTAAGACTAAATTAGTAAAATTGAGATTTAATGACTGAATTAACATCTATATAATAGTTTTAAAACTTCATTGGTAAGTTTTCCAATGCTACTTTGCACTCTAGCGTGTTTGCACAAATTAATTAGTGGAATTCATCACATATTCATATTCAAAGACATAAATACACTTCATCTAGATTCGTGCTTGGTCCATATAACATATAATTTCCATCCATGAAGTCGGGCATATACATTCATTGCATGCCGACTTTAAATTACTCGAATTCCACCTGAGGCGTACATGATATAGTGGTAAGAGAAATTCCATTCCTCGGTACTTGTTCAAGACTTGAAGTCTTTCCCTTGTCATTTATTTATTTATTTTTCTTCTTTTGGCAGTTAAGTGAAGTTTAAGGAGGTGTGATTAAATAATTCCTAACTGAAAAAATAACATAAATGATCCTAAAACTATAACTCAATATGTAACCTGGTTTTCGAAATTTCAATTTATTTAATGATCCATGTACTTTTACCCAACGTATCATGTCATACATAAATTTTTAATTTATTCAATATGTGTCCTTAAACTTTTGATACGTATTCAAATTGATTATGGACTATATGAAATGTACAATATTATCCTTAAACTTAAACTAATGGAATAGTAACATTGGCTATTTACATATACTTTAGGGACTATTTTGAATATTTATAAAAAAAATTCACGAATCATATTGAATAAATTAAAAATTTAGAAACAATATTGTATATTGAGCTAAAGTGTGGGGACCACATTGAATAATTTGAAAATTCAAAGACCACCTGGTATATTAGCCAAAATTCAAAAATTATTGGTGTCATTATCCTTTCTAGTTTAAAATCGTTTCCATATGAACATTTGACAACTCGAGACGTTGAATCGTTAACGCGAGTCTCGATACGAGTCTCGATACGAAGGGAGACGTGGAGATGCAACTCAAGCCTTTCTCGAATCCTGCGATGAAAGGTCAGCGGCCATCCGGGGAAGTTGACTTTTTGCTCCTTCGAGTAACGGTAGGAGCACAAAAGATGAGGAAGAATGCACGAGCGATGAGCGGCATTTTCATTGTTTCTTGTCGAGATCGTTCCAGTACTCAGCCTCCCAACTCCTCCAGTAGCCTGGTATAGTTCCTCTTCCTCTCCATGAAGCCCTGAAGCTCTCTCGGGTCGTAAGGAGGCGGCAGCGCGCAAGGCAGCGACTCGCTGGGGACTTCACCATGGAGTCCTCCATGTTCATCCTGAACAGGCCGCCAAACGGGCACGCCATCGCCTCGGCGCAGTACTCGGTCGCCCCTACCGGCACCTCTGGCCTGAACTTGAGGAGCTTCGCGTACTGACGAGGAGGTGGAGCATGTAGTCGTACACGTACTTCATCTTCAGATTCTCCCCAGGAATCTGCTTCCTCTTTCTCCAATGGCTTGTGCCTGAATTTGCGAGGAAATGCAAAGATGTAAGTAGCAACCCAGAAAGGTGAAGGCAAAGAGAAGTGGGGTAACGGTAATGCTCGAGTCGTAATACTGTTGTATGCAGGTGCTCGAATCGAACAGGAATCTCGACATCGCTTTGGAAATAAATTTAGTACCTCTTTGATGTGGTTGTTGCCCCATTCTACTGCAAACTTGATGTCTCTACACTTGTTGTTGAGCCTAACGGGCCAGTAGTGCTCCATTGGGAGCATCCCTCTTAGGAAGAAATCGTGATAAACCGGCTCTATCAACAGAGTCGTCGAATCACACGCCAGAATGTACTTGTCGCTCACAGACCATGCCTTCCCTTCCACGAAGATCTTGTACCTTGAAAATGAATGGAAGTAAGACGAACTTGCTAACCAGATTGTTCAATCACAGGACATAAATAGAGGATCTTGAGAATCGTCAGGAGTTGCATTGCTTAATTACCTGTGGATGCATTGATCTTCCAGTCTCGACTCCTTGAATCCTTCCCTAGATTCAGCTGCCCAATTCTGAGAATACGAAAATAATCACAGAATCCATCTGTCAGTTACTATCTTTCTTTTCTTAATTGTTGGAGAGATAGATCATAAAATGGTCCATGCAGCTCATCTGACGATGAGTGAAAAAATTGGTACATTACCACAACTGATACCGTACCAAAATCAAGGACTATCACAAGCCAATGACCACTCAACAGGAACTACACATTCTTAAGTGAGAATAGTTCAGCACCACCTCATGATTTGGACTTGAGTTTGATCAACTTGGCGACGAGCTTGATGGACAAGGTCGAATTACCTGGACATATAGACGAGCATTCCAGTCATGTTCTTCAGTGGCGTTGCACGTCATCAGGCCTTGCCTATTTGCCGACACGCCCGGGTTGCCTTTCCAGTACGCATAAGGTATCCTATCTTTCCATTCCATTTCCTTTGCCTTCTCTTTGATGGCCTGGTATGTATTTGTCCATGTCCTTATATTGACCTCGTGCCTATAAAATACAGATGAGAACTATGGTGCACATGATCGTTTTCAATCCCAAGATCAGAACTGCAATGCACATGATTATCTTTGAGAAAAAAATATATCATCGCTGCGTCAACCACTAAGAAGAATAAGATTATTACCATCCCCAGAATGACCAGTCAGGAAATAATATATCCAACGATGTCCCGTTCCCGCAGTAGTGGAAAAGCGGTGGGGGTGACCCAGCATTTGGTCCTTGGTAGTGATTTTTCATGATCACCGGCCTGTCGTTGCAATAGAACATGAGCTCCAAATCCGGCACTTTCCCAGGATACAGCCTCAGGAGCTGCAAAATCCCCCAAATGGTGCCCAAATCCCTCGTCTGAAAGGGCCTCTTGTAGTGCTCTATATAAGCCTTGCCATTCTTAATCACAAGCCTGAAGTGGGCGATGTTTTTGGTTCTCTCCATCATCTCTCTCGTGATCCCGAAGCTCTTCCAGGGCCGTAGATCCTCGTGGATCCACCGGAAGTACTCAGGGCATACCACGGCATATGATTCCTCAGGCTCATGTTTCGTCGGGTAGTTCTTTGGGCATGTCTGGGGCACGGTTGATGAATTGGTGCAGTTGAGAGGGAATTCCATCTTCTGAGGTGGCTCTCCCTGGCCTCCCTTAGCTGTAATCATTTGCCTCGAGGAAATTCCTGGAAATACAAACTGAGAGTGCACACACACAGTGGAAAGAGTAAGTTCTGATATCTTGTAATTGGTCCAAATACATCAAATCTTTCGGCATCACAATCTGTTGGGCTAACAGGTCCTGAGGTTCAATTGACAGGTCTAAATCTACTGCGAAGCATACAACCATTAGAGCTGCCAACAAAATTCTGAAGGAAAAAAATGAAAGACTGTTCAAATTGAGTAGAATCTCGATGACATCTTCCCTTTTTCCCAAATGGGCGGTTTCAAGTTGAATGTATGGATTCAAATACATCACAGTTCACAGGCACGAAAGCATAATTAAACTGCACTCATCGTATCTTCATTCTATGGCGAAATGCTAGATCAAGCATAACCCATTTTCCAAGAGAGTCTGAATATCAGGACGGTTCAGTAAGCAATTCATTAGATGAAAGCAGAGTCTCATCGTATCTTCATTCTATGGCGAAATGCCGGATCAAGCATAACCCATTTTCCTAGAGAGTCTGAATATCAGGACGGTTCAGTAAGCAATACATTAGATGAAAGCAGAGTCTCATCGTATCTTCATTCTATGGCGAAATGCCGGATCAAGCATAACCCATTTTCCTAGAGAGTCTGAATATCAGGACGGTTCAGTAAGCAATACATTAGATGAAAGCAGAGTCTCTGTCTACACAAAGTCCAAAAGCTGCGGTTTCCTTGAACCAGGCGTGGACGCCATAGGAGTCCAACTTGCTGTCCCCGGTTTTCTCAGGTATGTATTGCGGCCTTCAACACAAGAAAATAAGCAAAGATAATTGCACGAACCGAGCCCAGAAAAGAGGTGGAAAGAGTGTAATAACTTCAAACGAGGGCTTTCGTCATTTGAATTCATCGTCTTGATCAGCCAAGATCTCCGTTTGAATAGTATACGGGGTCATGACTCACATCGAAAGAAAATCCTAAGCCACAAGGACAGACTCGTTACTGTCAAAGACAAGAAAGTTGAGAAAGACTCACAATGTCCAGCCAAGAGACGACGCTCCCACAGAGGACGATCACAACAAAGGAAGCGAAAACAGCGGCTGGAGTCCACGACTTCAGGGGACGCCTAGTACTCGACAAACTGTGCAGTCGAACCTCGTGCGACCCTGGGCCAATCTTCCGACGGAACCTTTCTTCTTCATCTTCCATTTGATCTCGTGAACCAGAAAGGCTAGGAATCAAGGCCAGCAGATGCTCCAACTTCTCCTTCTTCTTTTCCTTCTTTCCTGTGTCGTTGAGGGAGATGGATTGATGAAACTACTGCAAAGTCACATCTCCCTTTTTTTCTTTTTGCTTCCTTGTGTTACTGTGCACTCCTCGGCTTGTGATTCACATGAGCAAAGCTCGGATGAAATTGAGTCCTGGCATCATTTTGCTTATCATTCGTTTACCAGCAAAGACCAAGAACGTAGATTTGATTTTTGTAATCTGGGGCGATCTGATTTCGTGCCAAAACGATCTTCTTCTTTTCTTTTTCTTTTTTATCTGGCTCTTGTTTTGGTTAAAGAAAAACTCTCCGTTAAGTAAGGTTTGTCACATGATAGGAGTCAAATTTCTTGGCGAGATGCACTTGCAAAAAGGAGGCCTGAAGGCTTGAAGACTAAGTGATTGGAATTTGACTTCCTAACTTGTAATTATTTGCTTATTAGTGTATACATTTGCATTTGAAGTAACATAATCTGTGACTTGATTCTTTATTCTTTTTTGGTTATTTATATTTTGACCGATTTGAATAATAAATTTGATGCTATTGCTTTATTACCTAATTTTGATGAAACTAGGCTTTATTGGATCATATCACCAAAAACCTCAACTTGGTGCGTCCGCACTATATTTACCCCCAACCTAATTTTCGTGTCACGAAAAAATTTCAAATCGGTACACCCGTGCCATATTTATCTCAAGAGCATTCTTCGCACCACAAAAAATCACAAACCAATTCATCCATGTTGCGTTTACCTGCAAAAAAATCTTAGCTATACACATTTGTGAAGATGCTGCCTAAGTATTGAAGATAAGAGATTTCCTCTAAGATCAGTGAGATTCCTTTCCAAGTCTGGATCCTCTGCACCTCGTCCTAATTATAGACACAATTATTCATCAGAAAATGGATATACACCTATGGTTCTCTGAGTACGAGGCCGTTCGCGTGGTCATGATGTTCTATTGGATGTACACTCGGTTCATATTTTTGGTAGCAATTGAGAAACTCTGCAATTAAGTGTTAAATCTTCTCCATTCATGTTAGGTTGAAGGTTAGTTTATGGTAAATACGTTATGGGTTAAGCATTGGGAATTTTTCTGGAAATGAAAAATAATTTGATGGTAAATGTGATACAAAATATCAATTTGTGATTTTTAATAGTTTTAGCCTTAGCGAATTATTCAAAGAGAGTCGACCTCGCTCATAGAAGCATAGAAATCTATCTATCTACAACCGCACATGGAATTAAACTTGGTGATTTTGAAATGGTTGAATGCTCTCCTACGGTTCTAGATAAATCGCACCTAATTTCTAGGGATGTGACTTTTAGATTTTTATCAAAAGTTTAAGGAAAAATTTCAAAGAGGGGCCTAAAATACTCTAATTTTTTTCAAATAATAGCTTAAAGTGAATTTTATTTTAAATAAGGTTCTGAAGTAACTATGTTAGTTTCAAAAAATGGCCTAACTTACCAGCTAATAAGGGCATTTTTGTCCTTTTTGAATTTTTTTTCCTTTTCTTCTTTTTGCTTTTTTTCCTTTTTAGTATTAGAGGGAAAAAAATAGAAAATGGAAGGGGAAAGGAAAATGGTAGGGACTCAACAAGCCCTTCCCAACAATGGTAGGGCGGCAATAACGAGGGCTAAGCCCTCATTTTAGAAGTGAGCATAGTCCAAATTGGGCCAATCCACCCTTAACCCTAGAATCAACTCATACAGTATTGGTTTTCAATTTTTGGGATTGAAGACCAATCCTATTGAATTGAATGAGGATCAACCGACCCAATGCCCAATGGGTCCAGTTTGATTCTAGGATTAAAGCGAGACTAACCGATAATTTTTTTGTTTCAATTTTTGTACTTTCTAAAAGGCAAATTTATCATTTCAAATTACATATCAATTAACAATACAGCATTGTGCAACCAAACTATAAATATTAATACATATTCAACAAATTTGATATAAGGCAACAATAGAAATTTCACACTTGTTAAAAGCAATAAATCATAAAAATGATTAAGACCACTCCTAGAGATATGAGACAAGATGGGAAGTTGAGCGACAAGCGACGAAATTGAGCCAGGCTAGTATCAAGTGGCAAGCGGGGAAGTTATTTCTTTTGATTTTAGCAAATTGAAAACTAATAGAACAAAGAAGATAGAAGAGAATGAGTGGATGAGGATGTCGTGAGGAGCTGTTTAATGTTATTTATGCCATTTTAGATACCATGAGAAGCCATTTAATGCCGTTGATACTATTTGACTTAGGGTTTTATAAAAAAATATAAATAATATATATGATATATTTTAGATATATTATATATAATATATACATCAAGGTTGGTCTAAATTGGACCAATCCTAAACTCTCAAGATCGAGAACTAATTCGCACAATACTTGTCTAGGATTCCCTTGATCAAAGACCGACTCAGTCCTCCAGGAGAATCGAATTAAGACCAACAAGGTTGGATTGATCTTGGATCGATCCGGGTTAACCCCGGATTGATACTCACCCCTACCTTACTTGATTTCTTTCCTTTTTGTTATTTTAAAATTTTTAAAAAATAATGTATTTAAATAACATTTAAAAATAAAATTATATTAGACAAAAATACCCTTGACGATCGAAATGTAATCGAATCTTTATTTGTAACAGGCATAACTCACTTTATGACTTTATTAGAAACTGCGATAATCAGGTCAACTCCTTATTTAAAGGAAATAAATGCACTTAAAATCTTTATTTGGATTTTTTCTAAAAATTAATTGGTAGAAACCAAAATGGGCCTGCATATGAAGTTTGATCTACATAGGTTACTTGCAAATGTACAATCATAAAGTCGCTTTTATTGCAACACAAAGTCCAGTAACCTAAATTTCGTACTTCCCATTCTTTAAAGGTAGATTGTACGGGTGTCAATATCACTAGACCGTTAGATTCTATCGCTGTCGCTACTGCCGTTGCTCATAAGTGCTAGGCGCCACCTTAAGGACACCTTTATTCATTGGCGATTGATTTGTACTCTCAAGCCATTTTCTTTGCAACCAAACTGCATGCCAATTTCTATACCACGTTGGACTCGTTGGTGTACCAACAATAGACTAATCGCATCCAACAGCGATTGGCTACGATTGCCACCATCATGTACGCCCACCTCCGATCTTGGTCAACCATGAGCCGTGTATCTTTACTAGAAAAATCCATGCAACGAATGATGAAATAGGTAGACATTTAATTGCTCTCATGCAAATATCTACTTGAATAAAATGTCATAAGTATGGAAAACATGTGATCTTCCGATTTCAAAGTACAATAAGATTAGAAAGCCGCTGAATTCATGAGACATGAACGGACCACATATGTGGGAAATTTGGAATGAACCCTACCGTACCACGAAGAGTAAGAATTCCTTGAGCGTCGGCCAAGTTCATCGCACGAATGGGCTGAAGGTCTAATTTTTAGAACATGATTCTGTAATTTTTTGCACGAAGTATTCACAAAGTGGAGCGCTATTCATCTGCGCCTGTAGCCATCATGCACAGGCTAACCAATAAGGAAGTGGCTTCTAAAGGTACGCCTAGAGAGAGAGATTCTACTTACAAAATGTCTTCTTTAATGTATCTGCTCGCTACTGTGTTCTCATCGTTTCTAAGGTATAAGTGGACCGACGGTGGAAACTAACGTGTCCAACTTTCGTACTCTAATGATGAAATATCCGCGACCACCAAGAGGACGTGCCCCTCTTAAAATCTCTCCAGTACCGAGCCTCCTTCATCTCCACTCCTCTGGTCACCTTCTCTTTTCTTTCCTGGAGAGCTTTGAGCTCGTCGGGTTTGTAAAGGGGGCGGCAACGAGCACGGCGGCACGTCGCTAGGGACATCACCAGGGAATCGTCCATGAACTTCCTGATCGAGCCGCGGAACGGGCAGGCCATTGCTTCCGAGCACATCTCAACCGCCCCCGGTGGCACCTTCGTCTCGAACTTCAGGAGCTTTGCGTACTCGCTGAGCAGGTGGAACATGTAGTCATACACGTACTTCATCTTCGCGCTCTCGGCGACGTACCTGCGTCCGTTCTCTCCGATGGCCTGCGCCTGTGCAGGGTGCTCGTCTCCCCCATTCCACGGCGTACTTGATGTCCCTGCACATCTTGTGGGGCCTTATGGGCCAGTAATGGTCCATGGGGATCAGCCCTCTCGAGTAGATATCATAGTAGTCCGGCTTTACCCGCAATGTCATGGCATCGCATGCTAGAACATACTTCTGACTAACCGACCAAGCGATTCCTTCAATGTAGATATTATACCTGCTCCATGTTTATAGTTCATGCAAGCATATTCAGTTCATGACAAGGAAACGCGACGCAATCTGGAACACCGACTACACCGACAACTCATTTACAAAGAGAGCGGGAGGGGAATTGTAGATGAACAAAACGGAGAATTGTTACTGGCTTACCTATGAGTGCATTGATCTTCTAGATTCGAATGCTTAAATCCTTCAGCCATTTCACGACCCCAGTCCTAGAAAAGGAAATCGCAAGCGCATCAAGTTTCACATTTTAGTGTCGTAACTTTAGTATCCGATCCAAGTAACAATAGGTAGCACCGACCAAATCGAAAAAGGATCGGTTATCGTCAATGATTTCAAGAGTTCAACAAAGTGCTTTTCTTGTTCATTGTACCTGGTTATACACGCGAGCTTTCCAATCGATTTCTTTGCTGTCATTGCACTTGAGGAGTTCACCCTGCCTCGAGAAGTAGTTGGGTTGCCTTTCCAATAAGCATAGGGCTCTCTATCGTTCCATGAGATCATCTGTGCCTTCTCTTTTATGGCTGATAATGTGCTTTCCCATGGCTTTATGTTCACCTCAGGCCTACCACATAAAACGTGCTTGAGTGAGACACTTCCCACTTTGTACATGATGCTTTTCCGTAAGAGAGGATTAAAAGATGCAAAAAGGTTGCTCAGTGGAACTGCTTTCGCAAATTCCCCACGAACTAGACAGGGACCCGATCATCTTTGGCTGAACAATTGAGAATGAACCGAATTGGTGTGGTGGGTTGTATGCATCGAGTGAAATCATGCATTTAGAGCTTATTATGCTGCACTCATCCACCGAATCTGCTAAGACACGGGCTAAACTTAGCTCGAACAGTCGAGGGTTTAGCTAGTAAAAAATGCTCTCGCTTCTTAGCACTATGACAAAAAATTAAAGAAGCTGCAACGCTAAAGGAGCGAGTTATTACCAACCCCAGAAGGACCAATCAGGGAACGGAATGTCAAACGCCGTGTGGTGTCCACAATAATGAAATAATGGCGGGATCTTGGTGCCTTTCGAGCCCTTGTAGTCTTCCTTCTTGATCGCTGGTCGGTCTTCGCATTGGAACATCAGTTCCAAATCCGGCAACTTACCGGGATACAACCTCGCGAGCTGCGCAATCCCCAGAATGTGAACTCTTCTCTCGTTTGGTATGCAGGCCTGAACTTGTCCAGATAGACTTTCCCCTTGTGAACCACGATCCTAAAATGCGCAGTGCTCTTAATGCCCTCCAACATCTCTCTCGTGATTCCCGCGGCCTTCCAAGGCCGGAGGTCCTCGTGGATCCACCGGAAGTACTCGGGACATACCTCGGCGTCTATATTCTTGGTCTCGTGTTTCAAGGGATAATCCAAGGGGCATGTTTGCTTCGTGGTTGCATTCGGGCAGTTGATCGGGAACTCTTTTTTTTTGCAGGCTCGGGTGGAAACTCGGTTCTCGGAGACTCGGGTGGAAACTCGGTTTTCGGAGACTCGGTTTTCTTCAGAGATGGTTGCGCAGAGCTTTCGTTGGCGGTAGTCTTGAAAATTGAAGCGCCTGGAAAAGTAAAAGTAGGCTACAGACCACCCAAAAAATAGAAAAGGAATACCAAGGTGTTAATTCAAGGATATGAGATTAGCTGATATGTGAGATCTACAAAGTCATGAAGAATCTCAGTATCTGCGTAACATTAGCAATATCTATGGCTGCCAAAATCAAAACAAATAGATGAAACATGAAAAAAGGAAAATCCGAGATCAATGCATCGAGAGGAGTGACTGATATGCAAGGAAGCCACGCGTTATTTGGTCATGGGCCATCCATAGCATCATCATCAACTCGACAAAGGCGATTCTGTCTTTAACTATTATAGAGAGAAAAGTATGCAGAAGAAACAAGAACGGAGGAGCAGCAGATTACTAGAATTAGCATGTGGAAGTGGAGCCATAATGAAACAGGCTCTGTTCTTTCCAGTTACTTTCTAAAAGCAGTTCCATTAGCTCTAGCTTTCTGCAAATTCCTTCCTTTCGCATGATGACAAACTGAGATCAACTGCAAATTACAACATATTAACCCGAACCCAGAAAAGCTAATGGTCTGCAACGATCTTAGAGTTGCCAAAGAACAAGAAAAATCAATCTTTTTGTTTTCCCGAGAAGCTACCGCTTGTAGAAGGTGGAAAACCAACTTGCAGAGGATCAAAAGGAGAACGCGAGATGATGATGAAGAAGAGAGACTCACGATGTCTATCCAAGAGATGAAGACCCCGGAGAGAAGGACCACTGTGAAGAGGACGAAGACGGTGGCGGAAGCCCACGTCTTCACCGGCCTCCAAGCTTTGCCGCCGTAGCATCCGCGCGAGCTGCTCTCCTCTTCCATGGACGAGAGACCGACTAGCTTACTGTTCCGGCTGCGGCAGCAGCAGCTGCAACCAACCCGTTAATAAGCCTCGAAACGAAAGAGAGATATCATCCCAAAAATCTACTCTCTTCAAATTCATATTGGTCGTTATAATATCCTGGAAGCATGGAAAATTCCAGTCATACCCTGTTCCCCGGTGCGGTCGAGAAATTTCCCCCAAGGGATCAGGCGTTCGACTGAAGCCACATGAATGGAGGAAACAAAAGAAATTGCCAAAAAATCGAAAGATTGATAGGATGCGGGGGGATTGGAATAGCGGGCATATTCTGACTTTTCTTTTTTTGAGTTCTATGGACGCACCGGGCCGGCTGGCGGGCCATTTGTTTAATCTTTGGCGAGTTTGACGATTCACGGTGGAGGCCACATCTCTGGTTGGAATCCTTCTTTTTTTACTCGATGCGGAGTTAAATTATTGCTGCCAGACGACTTCGCGGACCAATCCGGACGGTCCACGGAGGAGAGGAGAGAATTCGAGGACGTGGACGGGCCGTGACAAACAATAACCTCTGAGCAACAGCGGAGGAGACACTCCCCAACGGCGTGACTGCGTCGTGCTTGTCCGGGGGGTCATTTGTCATTGTTTTTCTTCCCTAAATTACGATCGAACGACACATCCCCAGAAAGAGATTTGTAGAGTGAGAGAGAGAGAGAGAGAGAGCACGCGCAATAGGCAACGACGTGCATCGGCAACGACGTTGGGGTTTTGAATAGTGCGCTTCCCTCGGCGTTCCGTGCTTCTCGATTAGAATATTGCGAGTTTGACAGGTGTTTAGGTGATAAACAAAGGGTCAGGAACTCCATAGATAATACCTGAGCTAAACGATACCCTCATCCTAGTAAATTTTTAATTCCTCTTTTGGGGCTTCTAGGAGTTGACTCGTGCATATCCAACCCGCTTGGATGAGTTATATTATATGTTTTGAATGGTTGGACCATCACGCGCATGATTTTTAATAATACAATCAGTACTTTCTTGAAAACTTTCTTGAAATTAACGGAATACGAGAAAATTTTGGAGATCTTTTGAATTGGAGGAATGGAATCACGTGCACAACCAATTTAATTTCACCGCGTGCCATGCATGATGTGATGGGTTTCAAAGGTGAAATCGTTTGGACAAAAATTTCAACTCTAAGCCACATTGGATTCCGGACGAGCAAATCGCGATGAGGAGATACCCAGGTAAAGCCGGCACATAAGAGAAAGCGAAATGTGAGAAATAAGATCCCCGATCGTCTTCAATCAGCAGCCTCAATGTTCTTGATATGCTACGGGCCTACCATATACAATCCACTCGCGAACACGTTCCTTCCATGTGATTTGAATGGACCCGATGGTCAAATCTTATGAGCACGGTCGAAACTTCATTCGTCAATCCTGCGCCACAACCTTTTTTGACAAAGTTCTTTAAAGAATCCCCATTAGTTAAACGGTGCCAACACGATTCATCTTTCATTTATTTCGTCATTTTCTCTGCGTGCGATCTTAGTGGGGTTCCGCCACCCACCATCGGTTTTGCGCTCTAAGCAACTCGTCTGAACAGCAGATTAAATATAATTATCTGTACTTGGATAGTGACGGGCACTCACGTTAGAATTGGGAACTTGAACGAATTATTATTCTCTTAAAAGTTAGCAACTCAAGAAGAGCGTCCGACAGCGGCCGTTCCTTGATTTGACGCTTCGCTCTATATTATTCAGAATAGGTAGGTGGCCAAACAGTTAGGCAATGAGGTCTCTAGTGAGGAATTTTCAATAGTCTTACGGCCCCGCCTCTCTCTCCCTCTCCTCTACCTCCGTGGCCACCTAAACTTATATTCTAGTGCTCGTCTACCTCCGCCCCACGTTAACTCCCGAGGACACGTATGGGGACAAAAACGTTGATGCTCCCGCAATGCAGAAATGAGATGCGAAGTCAAAAAAGTCTTCAAAGAGCTCACGACTCCTATAGCTCCACGCGTAAAACAAAACATTTAACAAACCAGAAAGCACCCGAAAAAGGCCAAGTTGTATTCTCTAGTTACGAAAAAGTTAGATCATCTTTCAAAGAAGAAGCAGCCCATCAATTCAATTACTACTGACTAAATGAGGAACTGCCGTTGCCATCTTCACGGGGACGTCAGGCGAGCACAAAGGCGAATATTGTCAGGCGGTGAAGCGCTTTTCACCTGCTTTTCAACGCTTCTGGTAATTACCAGTAAAGCGTAGCGAAGGAATCTTATTGCCCTTCTTCCACTTTTCATCAAGCATTCTGATTCCTTGGACGATGACGACGACAACAAAAGCAGACGTGTTTAACGAAAACTGAGAGTTACGGAGTTATTTTATGCATCCCACTTCACCATCAGATCCTTCTGTATTCTCCTCTATTTTCAAAGTACCGGGGAAAAGAATAAGCGTTAATAGAGTAACTGGAGAGAACAGAAGATAAAGAAATATTTTGAAGACAACTTGGCTACAAGTTGATGTTTCACTATGACGACAAAAGGGGAAACATGTAATCACATAACAAATCTCCAGAAACTTCGCAGGATTGCATGTTCAGAAGGTGGGACATACAATTTGTATATGAGATGAATAGCTGAGTGCAAAACTTGAAAACTTTTTCAGCAGTTTCATGCGAATCCAGATTAGTTATGGAGGGAGTTAAATGCTTAACCTCTACTTTTCAGTAAATCAGAGTATTTTTGTCACTATTTGGATTAACTGGACAGTCCTGATAATGAGTTGAACACTAAAGAAATATTCTCTTACAAAAATGTATGGTTAAAGGAAAAATGAAATGATAACCAAAGCAAGAATACCTTATGATCATTGACAATATACTATCTCATGATAGTAAAAGCCTCATGATTGAGTGGTTTCAACAGCCAATTGTTAAAAAGGGTGTATCTTTTAGAGCCTTCGAAGCTGACCTGTAAGACTGAGCTCCTTCCTGCAAAAAGAATGAAAAGGAGGGAAAGCCACATCAATGTCAAAATGAGAGCAAACAAACTGTCAACATTGATTTCCATTTCATCGTTGATGAAATTGTTCTTTATCAATAGAGAGTTCTACACTTAGGTCCATCATCCATTCACAGACTTAACGAGGTGCAGAAGCTGATAACAACTGATTAACTGCTAAATGTTTGTTGGACAAAGCGGCCACTTCCCATTCTGTTTTTCCACCCTCTAAATTCCTATTGACATGCCTGCTATCTAATGGGAGCTTTGGCGGTAAGATGAAGAGTTGCATAACTATTTGGCTAAGGAGCTTCACCTTGTATTCTCGATAAGTAGTCTCCTTGCATGGCTCATTGGCTGCGCCCTCATGCTTGAGTGACAAGAATATCTCCAATAACTGCCTCCTGAGCGAAGAAGAAAACCAATATTGACAATAATTTTTGCACTGCTGTAGTCAAAAACCGTTCAACATAGTTTGCACTTACTTGCAAAAAGATGACTCGGTTGATGGATAGCGTGCCCCCTTGGCAGAGGTACCTTGTTTCCTTCCCGTGGTTCCAAGAATAACCTCATGCAAGCAGACTTGTTCCAACATAATGAATACCTGAAAATGAATGCATATTGTTGGGAAAAAAAAAAAAAAATCTAGCAGATGCAAGCTATTTCAGCAGAAAAAAGGAGGTTGAACTGACCCGCATGTTAGAGTCGCCGCAGCACTCTCACAATGCTGGAATTCCACCAGTGGTATTGGGCCCACCAGGAACAATGGCTGCTAAGAGGATAATAAAATTTCAGTCGTCCCCACTCCATATTAATTTGCTAATAAACACTAAAAAAGTACAAACCTTGTTCAATCGGAAGGGACTTAATTGCTCTTGTGGAAAGCATGATAATCTTTCATATAGAGCATGCTGCAACTTATTCTGCACCAAAATGTCTTCAGAATTATTTGGAGACCGTCCAACTATCACAGAAGACAGGTAAACTGGTTCGAGGAAGTAGGAAAGCAAAGAACCTGAAGAGAGAAATGAGAATGCTACCAGCAGTCATTGTACCTAACTGCCAATCTAGCAGAACAATGATATCACAAAATGCAGCCTTATCTTAAGGCAGGGGACTGGAAAAGACATGGAAGCCCAAGAAACAGGGAAAATCCAAGAAAGTAGCAGGAGGTTCATTATGTCTCATTATGCAATAAGCAGCCAGCCCTAGCTTCTGACCATTCCTAGATAGAAGGAACAAACCTTGAACACCAACAATGTTCCATCTTGCTATCTTATCTGAGCAACAGACTGACAGTGTAGCATCACCACGTCCAGGCTTTCTCTGAACAGAGGCAACGATTGGTAACTCATCTCCTGTGATTGAACATATGAACAGATTTATGGAGAGAGAGAGAGTAAGTTAGTAAGGAGAAATGATTCCAAAGCCGCATCACTTGTCAAAGAATAGTTACATGATGTCATTTTCTCACAAGCTATTGCACAATAAAAAGTTGTAAATTGCTAATATGTAAAGTTCACTGCTCAATTCAACAGGCCAAACAACAGAAAACTGACTAGTGATCCACATCGTTAACTCATGAATTTGCAGAGAAAGGAACACATATTGAATTAAAGCATGTATTAGAATGACAACCAGAGAAAATCAAAATGTAGGAATTCTAGGGCCTGCATGGAAACACTTCTTGTTTCTGTTTCTGAACACTTTTTTTGTTTTTTTGTTCCTGGAACAAAATTAAAACAAAAAAAAGAAACAAAAAAAACTTACTTCTTGTTCCAGAAACGATTTTAAAGAAACACTTCTTCTTCTCTCTCTTCTCTTTTCTTCTTCTTTTCTTCTTCTTTTCTTCTTCTTTTTTTTGGCTGGTCACCGGCCTCGGCCATGGCCGGTGACCGGCCGTCGAGGCCGGTGACGCCGTCGAGGTCAGCAACCTCGCCGAGCATCGCCAGCCCCCGGCGAGCCTCGCCGTGGCTGGGCGAGGCTGCCACCCCGTCGGTCGGTCGCCGGCCTCCGGTGATCGGCCGAAAGAAGAAAAAAATAAAAAGAAATGAAAAATAAAATTAAAAAATTAAAAATTAAAAGAAACAAAAAAGAATAAAATCTACCAAACGTGTTTCTATTCATTTTTATTCTCGAACAAACATTACCAAACACGTTCTTTTTATTCAAAACTATTCCCTAACAGAAATACCTGGAACAAAAAAGAGAACAGGAACGTTACCATGCAGCCCCTAATCCTTCTTGGTCCACTCTAATATGATCCTACGTCTTATGCTCCAGCTCCCTCTTAAACCCAAAATTATATAAATAAATAAATAAATAAATAAAAATCCAGCATTCACACACATTTTCATGCATTTCAACACAGGATCATTTTGGGTTCATTTGTAGATAAAATATAAATTATTAGCATTTCAGCATCAATTGTAACATGTGATAGAATCCCAACCAACAAAAATCTTTCCAGCACATTAGAAAACCAGAGCAAGATGTTGCATGAAAATGAATCATCCAGATAATTCACAAACAGGAGGAACCCAAAAAAGAAATGTTAATCAGTCAAGGAGCTTAACTCTTCCATTACCATGTTTATTCAACATATCCTCTGAAACCGTTCTTCCCGTGTCTTCCACCATTGATGGTACCTTGACTTCATTTTCTTCCATCATTGCAGATATTTTATGAGGCAACAGGGAGGGGGAGGAGCAACTCCGCCTACGCATACAACAGAAAGATTCATAAGCTTATAAAACTCAACCACATCGTCGACTGTTCGATTGTCGAAAGGAAGTAGTCGATGAAAGCAAATAAAGAGTCCTAGCACCATAACATAGTAGGGGAAGCCATGAGCTATTTCCAGGAATTACATGGCAACTGCGATATGTACAGATGCAATTGCCAACCCACCCTCATTCTGTACTTCCCCTCGCCGTGGCCTTCTGGGATCGGCTCGAGCGGCGATTCACGATCACGAACATCACCGCCGCATCGAAATCGGTCGCTCCCATGGCCGTTTCCATCATCACCGTCAGACATCTTAAGTCGTTGGATCTCAGCATACAAGTACCTGGTTCGAAACGAACTCACGCCTCAGAAGTCATCAACAATCGTCAACGAGTGAAGCGCAAAACACGTGCTCTCAGCGGCAAAAGCAAACCGGCGACGATGCTCGACCTCATCAGAGCTCTCCGCGCGATGATCTCAGCATGAGAATCGTTCACGACGTCGCCGTGGAGGCTCCGCAGAGAACGCCCGATGCACTTCGTCCCCGTCCCGAGCGAAACCACTTCCAGTTCTGAGAGAGCGATTCACAGGATAAGAAACAGAATCATGCTCGATCCTAATAACCGACGAACGAATCGAAGCAACGATTCCGAGCTCGATAGAGAGGAGCACCTCGAGAAGGAGAGAGGAGAGGAGGAAGGCGGCGAGGACGGTGACCTCGCGCCCCTGGGGCTTCCCTTCTTCGGCAGGGAGCGGTAGCGAGCGAGGACCTCCTCGGAGGCTCTCTCCGCGAAGGCGGAGCCGCCGCCGCCGCCGCCGCCGCCGCTCGCCGGAGCGGACGGGGCGCTCGCTTCGCCGGGCGACCTCATCGGCGGACTTCCACTTCAGCTCACTCTCTGGAAGGCGAGAGAACCTGAGAGGGACGAAACGATGAAATGATGGAGATGCAGACGCTGCTTCGAAGTAACGGGCTGATTCTGCTCTACGGTTTGGGCCCAAAATGAGCGAAATTCATGGGCCTTTAGGTCCATGATTAGATCTAAATGGACCAATGAGATCCCACCCTTCACCACTCGCAAGTTCGCCGGGTTACAAATTATGAACACGGTGTTCACGCGAACTTGACGGAAATTAAAGGGAAAATAACATAGATGACCCTTAAATTTTTAATTTATTTAAAGTGAATTTAGTTTAATGTGCAATATGGTCCATAAATTTTCAATTTGTTTAATGCAATTCAACTTAATTTTTGAAGTATATAGAAATATTCAATGTTGTCCGAACTTGAAGTAATGGAAGAAATATATTGATCATTTTCTTATCACTTAGGGAATAAGTTAAACAAGTACTCAAAGTTGATGAATTATATTTAACAAATTG
Organism: Eucalyptus grandis; assembly: GCF_016545825.1. Taxonomy (NCBI): domain Eukaryota; kingdom Viridiplantae; phylum Streptophyta; class Magnoliopsida; order Myrtales; family Myrtaceae; genus Eucalyptus; species Eucalyptus grandis. The sequence continues at coordinate 1,321,248 of NC_052616.1, forward strand.
AAAATTCATAAAACACTTTACACATTAAACTAAAGTTCATGGATCATTGAATAAAATTTAAAGTTTATGAACCACATTACATACCGGATTAAAGTTCATAGACTATTTGTATCATTATTTCAAAATTTAGTATAGACATCGAAACTCACCATATATGGCATGATCCAACAAGTTACATCCGATTCACGAGCTAAAAACTTTGTAAAAAGCTACAAAACTCGATCAGCTATAATTGATCCAAGTTAAGGCAGATAAGCTTTGTCAAAACTCGACTCGAGTCGAAATTCCAGAGGCAAGACCTCAAGTCGATCTCGAACTTGACAGTCGGATCAACACGCTCGATCTCGATCTCGAGCTCGATGTCATTAATTGCGACAGCGAACATGAGCTAACGTCGCCCGCTTTTGCTTTCTAATCCTTCAAAGAAAGCCCAAATCCAGCCCCTCGATGGGCAAAACGAATCCCAAGCAATCACGTCGGAGGGGACAGCCGCCATCGACGTGGACACCTGGGGTCAACACGCTCGATCTTCACGTGGGCTTGGAGGAGATGGGCCGAAGACAGGCTGATCTTGCTGGCGTGGGCTGGCTTTCTTGGGCTGCCGGCACGAGCGAGAGAAGACCGAAGCAGCTGGTCTTCGAGAAATGAAGACCGACGTTGCTGGAGACCTGATCCACTGAAGACACGCGAAGATGAAGTTGCTTCGCTGGCGTGCGGTCGAAGATGGAGCAGTGGACTGGCCGACTGAACTTTGCTGGCGTCCGCACGATGGAGAGAAGATGGAAATGATGGGATGACGATGGCCTGAACGACTTCGTGGATGGAGATTGTGCGGTCTGCTGCAAAGGAGAAAACGGTGGAGTTGAATTGCGGGCGTAGGGACTGATTCGGTGGGACTGAAGCCGCGTGGGCATCGCTGGCAGGGGAATTCAAAGGGGATGAAGGAGGGTCGAGCTTCACGGGAAAAGAAATGAAGATGGCAGAAGCGGTAAAGGAAAGAGGCAGGCGGGCTAGCGTGGTCGTGAGAAGTTGAGGGAGAGGAAGGAAAATCAAAGCAAAATATCCCAAAAATTTAATGCTTGGCCCCCCTTTAGCCTCCAACCTTATTCCTTATATCTCCAATACTTTCTTGCTTAGAATTTCTCTAAATTAACCAAATTTTGAAGCCAAAAATTTGGCAATACTCAACCATAGCTGAATTTCCCGTTCGCCTCAATTTCTTCACATATTCCCAAATCGATGTCGATTTTGATGAAGATGAAGCCCACGAATTTTCTACAAGTTCCGTCAGCAAATAGCTCACTCTGGAAGCCCGAATTTCTTGATTCGGCGCGTTCGAATTTTTGTTAATTTCCGAATTATGCAGAAACAATTTTCCGTAAAAATCCCAAGGCTCCGAAAATATGAGTCGACGTTTCCTAAAACAAATCATGACATGATAGAACTTTCAATTTTTAAAACCGGGTTCAATTTCGCGATTAATTTCAATCTGCGCGATTTTAATGGCCTAGCTGCATCGGATAGGCTTTTAGGAATTTTAATGCAATTGACCGTGGTCGATTGTTTGAAGTCACGTGTACATCTTGACACATTGTATTTCTTAGTTGTCGTGAAAATTCAAGATTTCAAATCACAGAACCCCGGGTACGAAATGACAAAAGAATCGATTTAGTGTCATTCGATAGAAATTTTGCAATTAGGTGGAATCACCATCACACTAATCACATACCTCCATCAAATTGACCTATCTCCGATCTCGATCGATTTTCACTATCTCCGTCTCGATCGAT